>NC_031771.1:1617810-1830759 GCF_001522545.3 Parus major
GCTCGCGCCTGAGGGGGGGCTCGCGCCTGAGGGGGAGCTCGCGCCTGAGGGGACGGCCGTTGGCGGGAAGGCGCTGAGGCGAGTGAGGGAGCCCGCGGCGCCGCGCTTGGAGGTGACCCCTCTGCCCCACTGCTCACGGCGCCGTTTCCTCTCCCTCAAAGCGAGCCGTGCGGCCGCCGGGTCGTCGCCCAACGCCACGGAGCCACAGCGGCACGAGGAGCGGGAGCCCGGGAGCCGCGAGGGCGAGCCCGTGCCGGGTCCTGACTACGAGGAGGATGAGGAGGAGGACGAGGAGGCGCCGCCCGTCCACCAGTACATCGTGGATGACTTGATCCGAGGTGAGTCGGCGGCGCTGGGGCTGGGTTCTCGGAACTTGCGAGTCCCAGCGTACGCCTTTCCTTTCTTGTAAACGCTGCTGTGCTTAGCTCGTGGAGTATGGAGCAAAAATGTGCTTGTGCTTGAAGCTGCTGCTTTAGAAATAGCTGTCAGGGGTGGAAATCTAACATGAATGCGTGAATGCACACCCAGGGTGTGTGGAAGCTACAGGCTAGGTGGTAGCTTGCTTTGTGTAGCTTTATTTGCTGATAAACCTCACAAGAGGGCTACGGTCAGGTGGTGACCACCTGCTTGGTATAGAACCATCAGTGGAGTTTATAGGTGCTGTTTGGCTCTAAAGGTTTGTTTAACATCAAGTTGTCTGCCTTGCTCCAAGAACTTTCTGGGTAGTTTCTGACGGTGGCTTATTTGGGTTGGAGTCAACTGAAATTTTCTTGGGAAAGCAGACGCTGAAATCCCTTAAGTGGCCAGAGGAAAGTTTGTTAAGCATCTTTAGGGCAATGCCGCACTGTCGATAGCTGTTGTGTGTATTTATTGTAATTTGCCCACTTGCTGAGCTGTGAGGAGATGTGAGCAGTCTGCCTGACTGTGGGAATGGGAGTATTTTGTTGGTTCTGGGCTAAGTGTAGTTGCAATACAAGCCAGGTATCTACAAGTGATTTGAACCTCAGTAGGTGTGAGTAGGCTGGTCCTGTTGCCTCCAGGGTGGATCTGACTACTGATTTTGTTGCAGAAGCACCCTGAGACTTTATTGTGACTGAAGGAATTCTTAATTTAAGTGGGACCATGCTCTATGTGGTCACTTGAGGGAATCTGGGTTTTTGCTGGAGTTCTCCCTGAAGATCTGTGGGGGAAAGGCGCCTGTCAGGGTTATCGAGCAGTTCAGCCTGTAAAACTACTGGCTTGGTGACCGAGGTGTTGTCTTAACTGCACAGAAACCAGACTTGTTACCTAGGGTGGTTGGTTTGTGGACCAGCTCTTCTGCTTGGCATGAGGTTTATCTGTGGATAAACCTTGAAGCTGTTATGATTCAGCTGGGGATGGCTTTCCTGGCCATGCAGCCTGCAGACAGGGGCGCAGAGATCAAGCTGACAAGCTGAGCCTGGGAGAGGGAGGAAGGGAAGCGGCCTCAATTATGAGAGTGCGAACCTAAAGATCAAGTCAGACGGGACAGAGCAGGGGCCTTTGACTTCAGGAGTGAGCTCACATTTCCAGGCACAGGAAACCTTGCTGCAGGAACTGTGTACCTCGTTTACATATTAATATAGCTCATACTATTTTAATCAGACTTCTGGTTGCTGAAGGCATTTTTGCTTTTAAGTAACTTCAAGCCAGGCTTGTTGCTCTAGAAGTGAAAATGATCAGCTGTCTAGACAACAGTGAGCTACACCTTGTTCCTTTGTACGGGCTCTCGGCACCAGAAATACAGGGTTAGGAAGTAGTTAGATCCAGTTGTGCCCTATTGTGGTTGCTACCGGTATGCATAGAGCAGTGGGTAAAATATCAATCATCCAAAAATTACTTTCATTAGGTCTGCAGAGCACAAGAGCAAAATGCAAGCTTGTTGTCATAGCTCTGCTGTTTCTTAGGGCCTATGCAAATCCTCCGGGTAACTGTTACTCCTGAGCAGCCTTGCTGCGGGGCTGGCAGTGCAGGGGGCGGGTTCTTGCCAAGACTTTCTGTGCCAAGTTAGTCCGAACTAGTGCTATTCAACTTGGATTGCTGCACGGGGCAGCCCTGGAGCTTCTGACCCACTGTCAGCAGCTGGTTTCTTCTCCTCAGCGAAAGGAGCATGATTGCCCTTGCTTAAATCCAAGGGCTACTAAGTCACCAGGATTTTAAACCACACTCTTCTAGAGGTTTGTCTTAATTGAGATAATGAGGGGCAGCAGTAAGCGGCAGAATAAATAGTCTGACTGTCTTGCCTTCGCGCCTTCCCTGCGCTCAGCATCTCTCACAAAGTAGGAGGACTGGAAAGGAGCTCTCGGTCTGAAGACAGCACTGCAGGTTGTTTAGGAGAAACAAGTATCCCAACCGGGATAGCAAGCTGCTTTGCCTCGGCAAGTGCCCAGGACTATCTAGCGAGTTCCAGTGCCTTTCATCACTGATGCAAATGGAGAGTTTAGAGACATGGAGCTGTTAGCCTTGTATCTGAGTCCCTAGAAAACTAGAGGCTGGCTTGGCTCAGCATGAACTCCCTGCTTGCTTGAACTCCAGGCTTTTGCTCGAAGCTGTGCTCTCGCACTCAAGCATCTCATGCTGTGAAATGCTGCAGTCCTGCACCTCTGCTGCTCTTCATCTTTGGTGGCTCTTGGCTCATCTGCTGCTACTGCCTCTGCTCTGCATGGCACAGGACTTAAGACTAGCAGAGCGGGGCTTTAATGAGCTGCTGAGCTTGCTGCCTTTGTGCTGGGTGTGAGATGCCCAGCAGCATTCTCACTTGCATCCTGTGCTTCCTGGTCACAGATTCTCCTGCGGTGATGGTCCTCCTCGCTCTCACCGAGTTCTTTAATTCCATTTTCTCAGAATCCTGCTCTCTAGCACTTTTATACCAAGTCATCGTGTCCTTTTTCCAGTTGAACCTGTGGTTAAACCCAAGCCAGCGAAGAGGGGGGGAGAGAAGAATGCTGGCAAATCAAGAAGGAAGAAAAACAGAGGGAGAAACAAGAAGAAAGGGACTCCCTGTGAAATGGAATACAAAAACTTTTGCATCCATGGGGAATGCATATACCGAGAACATCTCCAGATGGTGACCTGCAAGTAAGTTCCTTGTACCTTGTGAGTTAGGTGTCATTGCCGTGAGCCATGTGAGGGCTCAGAGGAGAAATCGGTGTCAACTCGATGTAGATCCATCTCCTGCCGTATTTTGACTGAGACTCTTTCTGCCATGTAAATTGAGTGATGATGGAATCTGAGATGCATAACAAGCCACTGAACTCATCAGTTGGTCATAAACTCAAACCAAAAGAATGAAAAGGCGTGTCTTTCTGGAACATCACACCCAAACTAATCTCGACTTGTTGAAATGCTGACAAACCTTGTGCTAGAGCAGTGACTGCATTTCACGAACATGCTCTGAAGGGAGCATCTTGAGATTCATGGGAACCTCAGAAGATGTCTAAGTCAGGTCTGAGTGTGTGTGGGTGTCCTTGGCTCCAGACAGCACAAGAGCTGATAAGAACTTGTGTTAATATTTACTTGCAGGTGTCATCAGGATTTTTTTGGTGAGCGCTGTGGTGAACAGTTCATGAAGACTCAAAGGAAGAATGATGTGGCAGACTACTCAAAGACTGTGTTGGTAGTGGTAGCTGTCCTGCTCTCAAGCGTCAGCTTCATTACTGTACTTATCATTGTGATAGTGCAGTAAGTATTATCCTCTTTGGTGTCTGTCTTCCTTAAGTGTGAGCGGGGCCTGTGCCCAATAACCCCAGCATGTGCATGGCTCATCTGCCTTACCTTTGTGGAAAGCATCTGGAAAGGATGAGTTCTTAGCCTAGCTTGAATATGTCTGGGGAGTAGAAGCAAGGTCTGTGACCCTTGTTTTGTAAACCGAGAAACTTTCTGCCCTTGCTACAGCCGGGGTAGTTAGAGTGCTGCAGAACATCAGCAGGAAGCCCAGGGGGAGCATTAATGCTGACACAGCTGTGCCTTCCCCAGTCCTTGTGGAGAAATCTGTGAGCAGGGATGTGATGGCCTCATGCACGGCTATTACCCAACATGTGGAGGGTAGGAAGTGGTGCTCTGAGAGTCCAATTGTTAATGGATGTTGCTGGGCTTAAATGCTTGCACCTGAAGGGAAAGCAGATGGGGAGGCAAATGCTGGCAGTCCCAAATTGTGCTTGCTGTTAATTTGAAGGGAGCGCTATTTCAGCTGAACCAGCTGCTGCAGTTCAGTGCTGTGGGTTGTCAGAATCTGGAGTCCTGTTGAGGATAACTTCAAGAGCTTTTCTGGCTATGAGTTTCAAACTATATAATAAACTGAGTATTGGAACAGTCCTGCAGTTCTGTCACTGCAGCTCCAGCACCATAGGGCTTGGGATATTGTAGAAAAACCCCAAGGTTCAGTCTAATTTTAGATCTTGATGAAGCACATCATCTGAATTGGGTACATGCTGTACCTTTTCCTGCAATTCAGGAAACAAGGCACGCGTTTGTCATTTCAGTGTTGCTTCATATTTAACTCTGAACTAGAGGAATGCTGGGATGAACACTTGTTCTCTGAACACTGCCTCATTCCTTGCTGCTAGGAGAGATAACCAGTTCTGTAGTGCTCTAAGAGCAACTCACTGCTGGTAGTTTCTGAAGTGCATTAGCTTCACGTTCTGAACTCTCATCTCTAACCTCATCCAGAGAAGCTGCTTGGAATAGTCACTAGGAAACACGGGAGGAACGGGAAAAATCAGTCAAGGGCTTCCTTATTATATATTCAAGGGACAGATATTTGAAGATTTGACACCTGCACAGCTCTGCTGTGGGGAGGTGGAAGACAGCGTGGTCTCTGCAGCTAAAAGCCAAAGCCACTAGGAAATCTGTCACCCAGAAATTCTCCTGGTGCTTTGCCCAGTCTCAGTGATCACCTCTATTCATCTTGCTCCCTAATGTGCTTTCTGGCAAGGAGCTCTATCTCTGTGAGGCACCCTGGCATCTAGTGCAGGGGTTCCTTGATTTTATGAGCAGATACTGCTTGATGCTGATTGCTTAAAAACCGCCTTGCTTGAAACTCCCTGGTGCCAAGGAGTTGCTTGAGGATTCAAAGAACACGAGTCTAAATGCTGCAGAGGATGGTGACAGCAGGATGTGCATCAGGGTTCCAAATTATCTCTAACCTGCTGTAATTCCACAGGGTCAGGAAAAAGTGTCCTCAGTATGAAGAGAAAGAAGAAAGGAAAAAACTCCGACAAGAGAGCAGAAATGGCCATGTTGGTGTGTAAATGGGGAGAAAGCAGGTATGAATGCTGTCTTCAAACACCTTTCAGGTGAACCTTCCAGGCTGTATGGGAATTGCATGCTTGTTTTGCAATGCTAGTGTTTGCTTTTAATGCTTCAAGTGTCATGAAACACATAGGTTACATGTGAGCAGCTGGCTTGGTTTTCTGGTTTCTCAAAACCACCTTGACTTGTACAAGTTGTTTAACAGCTCTGTTAAATTTCTGGCTGTGTTCAAGGCCAAGTGAGCATGGGAAGCTGTACTGAGCTCTGAGTGGGGCTGTGAAGAAAGAGTCCTGAATTATCTGGACAGAGGCAGATGTAGTGCAGGAAACACTGGTAGACTTCAGTCATGGAAGATGGTGCCATGGCATCATCACCTCTTGGAAGAGAAGTACTGAGCGTTTTCATATCTTTGCTGCAAGGAAAGTCTCAGGAAGTAGCTGGTGCTCAGAAACTGAAATTTGCTCGGGAAAGCAACTGCTTAAATCCCTTAAGTGGCCACAGCAAAGTTTGTTAAGCATCTTAAAGCTGTGAGTTCTGTGAGCACCACAGATGGCCACTCTGTCAAGTTGAGTACTGTCGCAGCAGCTGAGCCCCAAAGCCCCTCGGCATCTGTGAGTTGCTTCTGGAAGCGATCTAGTGGATTTTACTGAGCAGGCAAGTTGGTCTCTTCTGAGGCCAAGTGCACGTAACAGCAGACTCAAGGAGCATTACTGAAAAGGAGTTACACTACAAGCTGAGGAGGAAGCCACAAAAGATAGTCCTGAAATACCTGGCAGAGCTCTCAGGTTTTGCTTTACCGCATGTCAGCTCTAGATATTTTCTGGCTTTGCTCAGTGACAATTAGAGAGTTTTGCTGAAAGCTTACTTGAAGCTGAAGAGTATCCTCAGTACCTGAGGAGTGTCCTCAGGTGTGTGCACATCCTGAACCCACTTGCCTTGCTGGTCGGTTTGCCGTGGTGCTAGCACAGGGTGCTTGTGCCTGGGATGGTGATTAATGTGCCTGGTCTGCCCGTTACAGAACAATTCTGAAGTGGCCATTGCCAAGCTGCGGGGTACCTCTGGCTACCTGACACATCCACCTGGACACTGTGGGCTGGAGCTGTTGCCACTCAGCCCTGATTCATCAAGAGAGAGGCTGCTGCAAGGAGATGTCAACAGGCCACTTGCTGCTGAATCACTTGCTGAGGAGACCAGTTATCACTGCATCTCGGCACAACGATGTGGAAGGAGCTGGCTCTGTGGGGGACAGGACCTGCTGTCACAACCTGCTAGAGACTGCTGCTGAGCCTTCTCTCTGTGTGCAGAGCTCCGGTCGTGGCTGTTGTGTGGATGGACTTGGTTCTCTTAGCAAGTCTCCTTTGGCAGCTCTAACTCTAAGGGGGAGAACCTGTTGCGGCTTTGAGGAATGGATGGAAGGGAGAAAATTCCCTTCCTTCCCTCTACCAAAGTGAAAAAGGGAGGAGGCTTCTCTCCCTTGACCTCAGTGGATGAAAAACCTGGTTCTGTTGTCACCGTGCTCCCTGTCCATACTGGCTTCTGAGAGCTTCACCTGTAGTTGTGACTTGCAGGGCGTTGGTGACAGATCTTTGTCAGCCTCAGCTGGGTTCTGTTACTGTGTGTGTGGAAGTGATCCCTCCGAGTTCTGTCGGACTCGTGGTGTGAGTGGAGCTATCCATTTGCGTGTGTGCTAGCCCAAGTTGAAATTAGTCTCCTCAGGATGCTGAGGCAGTAGATGCAAGACCTGAGGCTTTGCATCTAAAGGAAAAGATCCATGCTTAAACCAACTGATAAGGCTGGACCCATCTCTCCTAAAAACAAAGCTACTTCTGTTAAACAGATACTTGTTGCTGCTTTAAGCAGTGCTTAAATATAAAATGCTTCATATCAGATCCCATCCGTTGAACTTGACTAAGAACCTGTTCCTTTGGAGAATTTAATTCAGGCACTGATGCTTTGCAAGCAGTGGTCTCTTGTGCTCTTCCTTCAGGTGTGAAGAACCCATCTTACCTCAATCTTTGCTGACCCAGGTGTCTCTGGTTTCTCTACTGTCCGTGCTGTCATGAGCACAGAGTGTTATCTGAGTTCAGTTTCTTCTTGGAAGAGTGATTGTGTTCTGTGTAAACAGAGCAGAGTTCTTCTGGTAGCAGAGAAACACCATTAATTGTCAAGTTGTATCTGTAAATGTGTAAATATTTATTGCTGTATTTAATATTTAACGTTTCCATAACAAACTTATTTATTTTATAATTAAACTTTTTACATAACCTAATCATGGTAAGATTTTTTCCTTGCTCTCAGGAGTACATGTAAACACTTGAAATTAGAGCTTGGTTTCTCCTCAAAGCAAGAATTTCAACACTTGGGAGCACAAATACTGCCATGAAGAACTGCAGCCATGTGTCAGGCATGGGCTTGGTGCTCTTACAAGAGTGTGAGCTGTTTGTAAACAAAATGTACAAATGCAAGTACGTGTTTGGGTAAGAAATCCATTTCATTCAGCTACAAGGCATCTTGTTGGTGCTGAACTGGGGAGAGGCTAAGTCAGCTGTCTCATTGGCAGCCAAACTTCAAACTGAGGTTTGAGCAAATGTTGTAGCCATTTGTGCTTGAGTCGAGAGGTGGAATATTGAACAGCAAGAGCCTTTCATCTCTGTGCAGTTGGACAGAATTTGGACAGCACCTTGAAACCTGGTCTTAAATAAACAAGGAAAAGCAGCATAGCCTCAGGCCAGTTTCTCCCTAAGCAGAAAGGGAGACTTGGCCTCTGCTGTCTGCTTGAAATTTCTTCTTTTGCTTGGTACTTAGTAGTCCAGCTGTGTGCTGATGTTCCCTCAGAGCATTTCTAGCAGTGAGCTGGGGTCTAAGTTGAGAGCTGCCTGAAAAAAAATTAGTTTCAAGGAGGATGGTTTGGCTTTATATGATGAAAAAGAAGGGGATGGAGAAGATTGTTTTGAGGCCCTTTTTTCATAAGCATCTTCAGGCGGTATTGGTGGCTGGAGCTTACCTTGAAGCAGAGCTGAAAAAATGCCCCCAGCCATCAGTTTTAATTAGGATGCAGGCTGTGTATCCAGTGTGGGACTACAGCTAAATCCTGCCTGGAGTTGCTGAGATGCAACTGCGTGGAGTTGCTTGACCTCCTGAGCTGGCCAGGGAGTTCCCAGGCTCTGAGAGCAGCCTGTATGGTATGTAGCTGAGGTACAGGTAAAGTATTGCAACATCTCTTGGGAAGATTGCAAGACTTCATTCCAGGGAACTTGCCTCATTACCAAAGTAAACAGCATTTCTCCAAGTGGCTTTTCCACAGACATTTGCTATTAGAGCTCTGGCAAGAAAAGCTGTTTCTGTCAGTGCTGCCAAGACTTTTTTTGCTTTGGAGTAAACAAGCTTGATCTCAGTGGTAACCAAGCCATGGCCTAGTGAGACTGAGGATGGAGTATAACCCCCTTTTAAAAGCCATTAGACTCCTTTCCAGAAACTTTTCTCTCTCTAGTCTGCATTTTTGAGGAAGTAACAAGTTTTTTACTTGGTAGGTTAAACCAACACTACCGTGGGAAACAGAGCTGTTCTTCCTCTTCCCTCCCCAGCTTCTGAGCCTGACGGGAGTGAAGCTACCAGTGTAAGTTGTGGATGCCATCTGTTGTATACTTTTAATACCCTGATTAGTGAATGGGCTGGAAAATATTTTCTGTAAGTAAGGAGTTGGAAACTGCAGAGGCAACAGCGGGGGGCAGACTACACAGAAGGCTCGCTCCTCTCTAAGGATTTAGGTTGTGGCCAGGTTTTCTGAGAGGCTGTGTGGCCAGCAGCTCTGCTGCACAGCTCCTCTCTGTGCTCTGCTCTTGGTCAGTCACATCGAGTGCTGCTGTAGCTCTTGCCAGCAGAGCTTTGCTGTGCCTAAGAGATGGTGCTGTCTCATGCAGGGCAGGGAACTGCCTGTGTTCCCTGTGGTGGCTTGTTGAACGCTTGGAACTGTTTTCTGTTTTTGGGGAATTTAGTGCAGGGAACTGAGGGCACATCTCTCTGTCCATGAATGGCCTAGGTGATTGTAAATCCAGAACCCTTGTATATAAGGGAGGAAAAATTCCCTTCATTATGCTTTAATCAATTACGAGTTCTAGCAAGCAGTACTGTGTTTTTTCTGCTATGGCCCTGGCTAATAACGGCCTGCTCCAAGCTTCCGAATGGGAGTGTGAGGCACAAGCACCATCTAGGCCTACAGTGTCCAGTGGGTTTAAAAGAACCCACAATAGATGGGTGGAACTGTGTGTCTGGAGGTCTCTTGCTGTCCAAGGATGCTCTGCTTGTGTGATAAGAAAATCTGATTTGCTGCAAGGTAAGGGCAAAGATAATTTTTATTGTTGATCCTGCACAGCCAGGACTATTCTTTAGGATGTACATAATCTGGCTTTTGACCTTCTCCCCTCACCATGGAGCTACCTTGGTTTCACTGAGCGTGCCTGGATTTCTGGTTGCACGTCTTATTGCTAAGTTAGGCTTCCAGATTTTTCTTAACCTTCCATTGACAATGCCACTTGGAGAGGATCTGTGTCCCTCACTTGTAGGTGCTTCAGCTGAGACCTGAGGGAGGAGCCTCATGTACTTGCACAATTTTCTGCACACAGGGTTGATTTGGCAAGCTATTTCTGATATCCAGATCAGTATCCAGGGATAATGTTGATGGTCATGGCTTCTTGCACAATTCCTTAGTCTTTCCTGAACGTTTTGTTCTCTGTGAGGATGGTAGCAAGAAGGATAGCTCACCGTGGTGTTATCTGTTGTGCACTTAGTGGAGCTTTGGAGTGTTTGCAGTTGTCTATGACAGGGGAGCTTCCTGTCTGCCTCTGGACTTGGCTTCCCTCGTCCTGCCCAGCTCCCAGTATGCCCCTTTTCCTTCAGAGTAGCAGATGGTACTCTGAATTTACCAAGTTTTCCTCAATAAATCCAGACGTGCATGGTCATCTATGAAGGTGTCTGTGTTGTGAGCGATACCTGATAGCTGTGCTGTGATTTGCTTCACCCACATTTGAGTTGTTTGATGCCATTTTCAGTAGCTGGTGTAAAGGTGTGAGTCCTTACAAGACTTGGGGTGTTTCTTATAGCAATACTCTTAGGTAGCACTACTGATGCTTCAGTGAACTCCCCAAGCAAGCGTGTCTGAAAGCAGGGCTGTGAGCTGGGACAGATGCTCGCCTCTCTTGGGAGGGGGTTTCTTGATATGCTAGCTGTGTGTCCCACTTGAGAGGACAATCCTGCACTCACCTGGCTCTTGAGGTGTTCTCTTGGATAGGAAGCCACGGCTGCATGTCCTTGGTGACTGCAGAATGCTGTGAGTGAGCATGTGCCAGGAGCAAGGGCTGCCTTTTGCTGCCTCTCTTGGACTCCATGTGAGACAGATCAGTGGACAGAAGGGTCAGACAGTCCCCAATAAGCAAACCTAGCTTCCTTCTCATTTTGTGAATAGAGATGTGCATACCTATCGTTCCTCTGCTGGTTACACCTTTCCTGAGCCAGTAATCCTCGTTTGCTGCAGGTCTGGCTTTGTCTATGACTTGGGAGTCGCTCAGCTGAGACAGCTACGCCTGTGAGTGTGAGAGGGGAACAGCTATTGTTTGTTCCCTGGATAGGCCCACAGCCAAGGAGGCAGCATTTGGGCCTTCTTCAGCCAAAGAACACCTTTGAGCTAGCGCAGCCTTAGTCCAAAGCAGAGAAATGCTTTCGAAATGTATTTTCCTAGTAAAGACAGTCAATGCATCTTTTTTGAGAAAGATCAAGTTTTCATTGGTAAGCTTTTTGTGTCATTAAGATTTATCTTTTTGCACGTGGTTCAGAAAAGTAGCCAATTCTCAGCTCAGGATTTTATGACTGAAATAATGCAGTCTGTTCTCTTTGCATCTTGGGATAAAAAACAAAGCTGAAAAGTCTGTGAGTCTGATCTAATCCAGCATTTCCAATACATCTTAACCTGGGTGTCCTACCCTCATTCCAACACCATGCACCCTAAGTCAGAGGACACTGGCTTCTAACTGCCTTTGGTTCCTGCCTTTTGATACTTTGTTCCAGACCTTGGAAAATAGTTTCCTTCTTTGGGTGTGTTTTTTCCTTACACTCCTGCTATGAATTTGTATTTGGGCATCAGACAGCAGAAAGAGGCTGGATTGGTTTGGGTGGTGCTGGAAACCTGCTGTTCTTCCAGAAGATAAAGAAGTGCTGCTGATGCTGTACCATTAGTTTCTTTTTGCTTAGGAAAGGAAATCTTTTCAGCACTGCAGGTAACCATCTTGGGAAAAAAAAAAGTGGAAACAGAAATTACTTTTAGAATTTTCAAGTGAGGAATATATTTTTAATTGTCACTATTAGAGTGTCCACGTCTCTTGTCAGTTCAGAGTAGTACTATCTCTGTAGAATAATCTCAGACAGGCCGATGTCTTGTCAGGTGTCCTTGCTCTCCTTGTGTCCCGGCTGGGATGGTAATGTGAATTGGTGGTGGTTGAGTGAGGGCTGAGCCTGATAGCTGCCCCAGGTTCTACCCACAACACTGCCCTTTTCTTGCATTGTTCACCCTCATGTTTCTAAGCAGTGTCTCTTATGTTCAGGAGGTATTAAAGGTGCACCCAGCAAATGCAGGTGGAGAGTTTCAAATGAAACTTGCAAGTGTAATTTGGGTAGGTACAGCGTTAGCGTGGCTCCCATTGATACTCGTCTGCGTTGCTTTCAGACCGTATCTGGCTCCTTCAGTTAAAAGGCACTTCCCTGCCTTATGCCTGGGGATGATTACTGTTGGGGATGAAAGTAAGACACCTCCTGGGTGGAGCAGAGCAAAACCAAACCAGGGCTTAGGGCAACAAGCGTTCTGTCAGGTCTCTGTCCCCCTCATTTATGATGAAAGCTTTTCAAACACATGCACAGCAGTGATGTGTGTCAATCCTGTGAGATGTTCTAGGGAATTACTATAGCCTGTTGCCTGAAAAAGACAGCAGCAGTTGGGATTTCAGCTGGAAAGAGAAGTGAGGTGAAAGGATAGGGTAGCAGGGTTGAGCAAAATGGACCAGAGGAAGGACAGGGATTGAACCACTTCTCTCACACCACAGGCATAGCAAGCAAATATTGAGGCATATTAAGGAATGATCCCTGTGCTAAGTGCAAATCACAGTGCCAGTACATACCTGTTCCAGGGCCTTTCGCAGGACCAGCAGGAATCGCCTGTTATCTTTCTGCACTGGGGGAGAGACTAGAGGGGAAACTGGTACATGCAGTGATGCATGCTGTGACAGGGATAAAACCAGAAACCGTTCACAGACCTTTGGGAAGCATGCATTAGCAGCAGGAAGAGGAAAAAGATCCCCTTAGCATGGCTGCACGCTTATTTTTCTCGGTCACGTTCACAGTCATAAGGTTATGAGGCATCATGTAGAAAAGATAGAGTGCTGTTAGCTGTGTAGCCATGCCTTTAAAAGATAAAGTTAAGGTCTGAAAGCAGCCATGAGGTCCACAGACAAAAATGCCTATTGGTTTTTCAAACCTCTAATTAGGGGCACAGAAACTGCTGTTGTAGATGCAAGCTGGGTGACCTGGAAAAAGATAGCCGGTATAATTTTGTGTGTGGGAAAGCCTTTCCACACATGTGAGGGGGTTTCTTCTTATAGTGGAAGATAGGCAGTGGCTGCTTTTATGCTTGGTCCTTGGTTTTCTATTAGAAAAAAAAAGCCCAGAAAAAGGAAAAAAGAACATTAGCACTTGTGCTCTGTTCTATGTCCATCCCGGCAATGCAGACTGGAATTGAACTGGTTTTTCTGTGGGCTGACACGATTTACATAAGACATGACTTACTGCAATGCTAATGAGCAAGCAGTGCAAGACTGAACAATGTGTGTCTGTTAGCAAAAGTGTCACAGGAAAAGTTGGTACAGGGGTTGAGCAGTGATGGTGGTGTGCTTGGTCATCATCACCTATCTCACCTGGGTCCTAGGAACAGCAGCCTGAGTTTTGTCACGGATTTAGTAGGAACTCAAGGAAAACAGCATGTGCACAAGATCCCATCTTTTTGCTGGGGTCTGAAAAATTCTGCTTTAGGACACGATGAAAGCATTTTAGAATTCTTTGTGTTGAGATTATCTTGGCTTGTGGCAAAAGGACCATTCATTCAAAAGGCATCCATAGGTAACCGAGGCCTTGACAGTGCATTGTGAATCTTGTTTGAACATGTGGCTTGAATTTTTATCTGTCCCTCTGCTAAAACCTTGTTTCTGGTTTTACCTGGTTCCCAGTGTACTGAAACAAGGTTGGCTGTTAGGCTGTTTCATCTTCAGGTTGTGTTTGGATCGCTGCTCTGGTGCAGAGCATGTGACATGAAGCTGTTACACACGGAATCCTGAGTGGGAGTAAGGTGAGTGTTGCCACTGAAATAACTCTGTGCTTTTCCGTCTCACACCAGTGTTGCACAAGAGTCTCTAAATGAATCCCATCTCAGACATCCCAAGCGATTGCACTAGGGTTCAACACAATGATTCAACATCCACGGTCCTGCTGGTGCTGGGGAGATGCTCCACAGAATGGTAAACTCTGAGCAGAACCAGGCAGCTTGTGTTTTCTTGGGAGGAGCCAATTAATAACATTATCTTCTTTAAGTGTTCCCACCTTTAATAAAGGCCGAAAGCCTTTTGTCCCCTCGCTCAGTGATTTCATCACAGCCATCCCCTGGGCTCAGTGTGCAAGTCAGTCTGGAGGGAGCTCTTTGGAAAGCAGCCAGCTGGTCTGCCAGGAGATTGGATCCAGTTGCATCAGCATGGGAGCAGGAATGCTCCCAGGGCCGGCGGGACCTGTCCTAACTGGTTTTCCAAAGCTCCTCCCACAAGAGCTCCTGCAAGGACATCCACTTACCTCGCCAAAACCTGGGTGATCCAAGGATCCTGAAAGTAGAGCAGCTGGTACCTGGCAAAAGGAGAGAAGGGGAGCCTTTGTCCGGGCTCCAAAGTTGGGGATAGCGTGAAGTGATAAGTGAAACAGCACAAAAGTGCTATCAAGCCTTGCTGTCTTAACTGTAGGGCTATCACAGACTAACATCTATCAAAACAAGGATGAGCCAGGCCCTTGTTTAGTGGAAGATTAGATCAATTGGTCTGTGATGATTAACAGTTGATGCTGCAGATAATTTTATGGAAAGCACTCCAGCCTTTCAGAAGGGCTGTCTTGGACCGACTGCTTTGTGCAGGGTTATCAGTGCTCATGACTTTACTGTGAACCTCTCTATCAGCCATGGTGCTTCAGAGAGGAAACAGTTCTGACTTTTGGACTTGGATATGAACGGTGTTTTGGTGTGAAATTTTGTGAGGGCTTGAAGTTTTGGGTTTTTTTACTTGTACTCGTGCATATCCGTAGTGAGTATCTACAGTTGCCTGGTACTGTGAGGGACTCCCTTCAGGGGCCAGTCCCTGGAGCTGCTTAATTACAGGAGGACTGGCTTCTGGCATGGAGGCATGGCCTGGGAACCTAAAGTTTGATGTACTTCTTGGGAGCAAGGGCATTTATGGCTCCTGGGACCAGTAGGGATGGAGGTCAGTGTATGACCTAAATATTACTATAAAGACTTCAGAGAATAGCGTGACTTAACTTTATTTCCTCTCCTAATTTTGAGTCAGCATCATGATTTGTGAGGTCTGTCTGCCAAATGTAGCGTGGCTTGAGCTGGGAGCCAGACACCATGAGTGAGAAGTCATCATCAGGAGCAGATCAGTTTCCATCTCTCATCCAGGCATTGTGGGAGCAGGATATGGGCTGACATTCCAGCCCAGCTGATCTCGTGTGCTCTGAAGGAAGTAGGACAGGCAGCAGACAAACCCTCAGGCCTGTTTATGAAATATTCCTATACAGTAGCTCCCAAAGGGAAGTGTAGGGAAACTCACAGTTAGCAGGGGAGAGGGGAGAGCAGGAAGCAGGACTTGAGGGGAGGCTGTTAACTAAAGCCACAACCTATGCAAAAAGCAGCCTGACAATTCCTTCCTCACCCCCTGCCTCGCTAATGACTGCTGGAAAAGCTCTCTCCAATGCAAAGCATCTGGGGTGACTTTGTAGCACAGAGAGCAGCGATTAAACAGATGGTATCACCCAGGAGCGCGGCCGAGCGCAGCTCGTACATGTCTCGGGGAGCAGCAGGATATGCCACACAAGAGAGTGCTTTGCATGGGGCTGCTGTGCCCACACACCTTGTGCATGACCTGGCGTGGCGTGTCTGCCTGGCCTCCCAGAGCGCGCTCGTGTGGCTCTGCAACACAGGGGCCTGGCTCCTGCCTTTGGGGACTGGAGGGGTTTTGTTCTCTGCTGCCCTGCTGGGAAGGTTCATCCTGCTTACATTGTAGCCCCCTGGTACCTTTGTTCTTCCTTGCTGTGCCTCTCTGTGTGTGTTAATAGCTGTTTGTCCCAATACATGAGCCCTTCTAAGCTGTATTTCCTTGGGAATCCTGACCTTCTGCTTTCCCTTCCCTAAGAAGCTGAGACTGGTGATACTTGACACTTGAAATCATTCTTCTCTCAGCTCCTCTGTCAGATCTACCAAATGTGCTGTGCCCTCTCAGAGAATCAGCACAGCTAAGTGGGGAATTCATCCCTGGCACAAAGACCTGACACTTGCAGGATATCCCGTGAGCCTCCAGTTGCTTTGCTGTGATTCATTTGTGGCCATTGAGAGTCCTGTTAGTGTAACAGCACTGCTCTGATGTCCTGACCCAGCTGCAGTGAGATGATGATGCCTCTCCAGGATCTCTTTACTGTCTCCTTCAAGATAGTATTCTCTAAACTGTTCTGGGCTTTTTACCCAAAGCTGTGTGCACTTGCCTGTTGTGGTGAGGGATGTTTGGCTGGAGGTTCTAGCAAGTTATAGGCAGGTCTTGCAGTGTCTGAGGTGTTACTTGTCCTTGTGAAGCTTTGCTTGAAGAAGTTGAGCAACCAAGGCCTCAGCACACTGCAACAGGAGTGCTTTGTGATCTCCTTTCAAAGCTGTAGGAAACCAGCAGCAGGGCAATGACCGTTGCCTCGTCCTTCTGTCAGCCCACAAGGCTCCTCTGGTTCTCGTGGAAGTTATAACTTCCAGTGCACAGACCAGCACTAGTCTGTCCTCTGAGCAATATTAGGCTGATCAACTATTGAGCCTTCAAGGTTTTACCAAGAGAATCAGAAAATAGTAGGAGTACAGGAGTTAGTCTGGAGATTTCACCCCGCTCTGCACTGCCTCCCAGAAGGGTTTGTATCCTCCTTTGGCCAGGTGAGAGGCAAGTTCTCCATGTGTGACATGCCCTCAATACAGAACTGTCTCTTCTGTGCCTCCCAGCAGACGAGGTGTGAGCAGCAGTGTACAAAGGAGGCATGGAGCCAGGCTTGGAAAGCCGGCCTCCCAGTTCATATTGTGTCCCTGACGCAATCCCACCCCTTCCTCCCAGTACTGCTGCAGCCCACGTGTGGCTGCCTGCTAGTCTGAGCCCGTATTGCTTAGAAAGGTCCAGCTGTCTGAGTTTAGCCCCCAGAAGAGAGAGCCCAGGTGAAGGTCTCAGTCAGCTCTGGCCTTCCTCAGAGGTGTCTCCTGCAGCCCTGTAGGATTTCTGGTGAGTCAGGTAAAGAGAATTTGCTCTGAGAAATGCCATGCAGTCATCTATTCCTAGCCTGCTGCTGTGGGTTTGTTTCTCTCTGTGCTACCAGGACAATGTGTAGAGGCTCTGGAACTGGTTCTCACCCATCCACTATTTCAGGATCTAGGTGTATCTACTTAGTAGCGAAAATTTATATAGGTTAATTCCCACACTCCCAATGAATGAATCATTAGGGGAACAAAGAAGGGTGCCTCCTTTAAAGTATCACTGCCACCTGCATTATGAACATACGCCCAGGTTTACCTGTATGTATTTAACCCCTTATCAGAGCTGGTAAGTGACAGTCAGCTCTGGCACTGGCTGCACCGCTGGCACAGATGGCAGGAGGAAGCATGTTCTTGCACTTGGAAGTGATGTGCAAAATGCCCAAGAAATCTGGAAAAACCCCATCAAGGGAGGCAGAGTACAAAAATGCACCTGGCCAGAGATATGTCCCACTTCCCACACCCTTTCCAGACATACTGAGGAGGAGTGATACCCTGCATCTGCTTAGCATCTGGTGCAACTGAGCTGGAAAAGTGTCCCTCCCACTAGGAAAGCCTGAAAGCCTCCTTGCTGCTAACTGATGAGCACTTGGAGGGGTGTAGCTGATGGTCTGAGCCAAGGGATGCAGTAGCTTCCCAGTAGAGCAAATTGTTTCCTCCTGGATGCAAGTAAGAACAGCATCCCTTTCAGCTGAGAGCTGCATTTTGGCTGGAGCTGCAAGGGGGAGGAGGGGGACAGCTCTGTCTCCTGTGTGTTTTTCCCACTTGGTTGGGTTGTCAGTGTACAGTCTGAAAGAGGTGTGCCCCAAGGATGCGAAAGGAGATAAGCCACTGAGCTGTATTAGCACATGAAAGAAAAAACGGTGGGAGCTTCCAAAGGATGGCAAAGGTTCAAAACTTGCTCACAGAAGCACATAGTTGTGGATGATTACTGCAGCACACTCCTCCAGCCGGAGGCGTGGCAATGGAGCATGAGATGAGAATGGAGCACAAAGTGATTAATGCCAGTGCCATTCTTAGTAAAGAATCCTATTTTTAGTACAGATAGGCTTGGAATATGCATGGCTTTAAAATCAAAGAGCCACTGAAAGCAGAACTCCAGAAAAAGGCACTGACTGCCTTTTTCTGGATCAAAGTGCAGCTTCCCTCTAAAGATGACCCTAAGACTCACGATGGCAGGTGCTGATTGGTGTAGGCCCTTTGGTCCAGTGCTCTTCCCATTCCACTTCCTTGCAGGCACCATTAGAGGCAGGACCCTGGGCTTCTCTTTGGCCTCTGCACCCTGCAATCCAGTGAAGTACTGTGCTTCTGAGGGACTCCAGCACTCAAATGAGAGCCACGTAAATAAAACAGATACTGTCTCTCACAGTGACTCAGAAACTGATAGTTTGGCTGATGGTTTGTATATGTGTTGCAGACATGACTGATTTCTGAAGAACTAATGCCCTGACTCATCTGTAGGACATCTGGAAATCCTGGGCAAATATCCAGAGGCCTCAGATCCTGTGTGGACATCATTTTCCAGCAGAAGGGAAGGAACCAACTGTGGAAACCCTGGGAATCAGTGGCACCTACTGCAATAGCTTCTCTGCTTTTTTCACTTGGTTTCAGTTAACCTGGAGATGACTTCTCTTCTGGTTTTTCATAGTCCTTTGGTGTAAATAACCAACAAACAAAAAAAATGTCTTTCCATTGTCATACTGGAGCATGTCTGAGATTCAGGGTGCCTTTCAGTATGGCCTTTGCTACAAGAGCAGCCATTTGGTTGTTGGAAGTAGAGAGATCTCAGAGGTGGTTGAGTACCACTCTTGAAAGTCTCTGGTGGAGAGGGAAGGGCTTTGAGTCTTCTTGTTTGGTTTTCCCTCTGCTGTACAACATCAGAGGTAGCATTTGGGCTTTGTCTTCTTTTCTAATTCTGGGACATGGCACAAAATGAGGAGCTGTAGTCAGATGTGGCAGGCACAAGGCCTGCAGGGAGCACAGCCAGTGTGCTGTGCTGCTCAGGGTCAGCAGCAGGGACCCCAGGTGACCTCCCTGCTGTCAGCTTACGCAGCTGCAGGAGACAGTGAACTTCACGTGAGAAGGTTCAGGTATGTGAAACAATGGGTGTGATCTGAAGGCTTCTGTGTTTGTTTTAGAGGAAAAGGAAAACAACATCATGTATGCCTTGTTATTCTTTGATTAACATATTATCTCACATGGGGAGACTACAGGGAAATGCTGCCCTAGGATCAGCAGTGAGGGTTATTGGTCAAGTACCTGGCTTCAGTAAAGGACGAGTGGCTGCTGGTCTGACTGTGATTACAGGTGAGAGGTTTTTTGGGGACTGCTTTTTTGTGCTGCTTTTATTTCATCTGATCACAATGGCTGTCTAGCAGATCTGTGAAGTTGGTCCAGGAAAAAAGAACTGTTGCAGTAAGGTCTCATTTCAGTCTTTAGTACAAACGTCTTGTAGCTGTTTTTAAAATTACCGGTTTTTAAATTTCATTATTTTTCATTTCCTGTAAAATCAAAAAAAAAAAAAATCACTCACAGAAAGAGTTATGTGTTCTGAATAAAAGATGACATGTTGTTTGACCTGGAGTTTTGTGTTTGGGAGTGTTTTCGCTTGGCCAAGGTCACTGGAGAATAACTGCTGTGAGGTGAGAGTTCTCCAGGGTGCCCCGTGGGGACAGGGCACCGAGTGTGCGTGTGCTGGTACCTTCCTGCTCCTTCTCTCTGCTCTGCACATGATGGCAGATATCTTTGCTTACTGTAAGGTGATTTAGGTGCATGGCTTTGTCCTTGCTGCTTACCCACCCAAACACACCTCAAAGTACAAGGCAAGTGACTATAAATAGTTTGGGATCCTTTAAGGCAAAATCCAGGTGCAGCGTAACCACATAGTTTGGTCCAAGTTTCACGGACGACAGCACAAGTCCTACTGAAATCTACAGCTGGTTTTCCAAAGCCAGGAGCACACCCTGAAGTCATTAATTGTGGTGTTTGCCCATTGACCTCCACAGGGCAGAGCGGGGCCCATGCTGAAGACTTGTGAAAATGCTGCTCTGCAGCCGTGGATCTGGTCCCATCACCTGCTGTGAACTCACAGATCTCTCACCACTGTAAGAGACAGCAAGATCTGACAGCTCTGCTCGCCTCCAGAGTAAGTGCTTAACAGATACACATTGGCAAACAAGTATACAGCATAGCTGCAGAAGGGGCCAGTGCTCTTCCTAGCAGATGTTGTCAACATTTCATCAAGTTGTTGTTCTCTGTTGGGGAGGCAGGGAGGTACAGGCAGATTACTGCACTCATGGTTGGTTTACCTGGGCACTTTGCAGCCTACTGTGTCCTGATGTTTGCTTGTTCTTTGTTTCCCCTGTGATTGTGTCTGTGTGCAAATCCCCGGGGTTTTTAAGATCTACTCCAGGAACGTGGTGAGTGAGAGGACTGAGCCCAGCTGGGAGGACAGAAGTTATTCATGGGCTCTTGGTTTCAGCAGGAGACAGTGAGGACCTGCCGTGAGTCTGGGTGTGGAGGAAATAGGTTGAGATTCTGAGCCAGGGCTGGGTGCCCCTGAAAAGGAGGGAAAGCACAAGTAGAGTTGGTCTTGGTGAAGCCACCTGACAAGTACGTCTGAGGTGGAGCAATAGCAAGCACTCTAAGGCCAGCCCACAGAAAAGGAGTAAGGTAGTGGAGAGGTGGGGAGTGCAGAGATGGGCAGAGTTAGGAATGATGCCTCTCCCTGCCAGTGCAAGGCTGCTCTTGTGCAGCCCTGAAGTTTGGTTTTTGTGCTGGCTTGAACTTAGGAAGTGGAAGGAGAAGGTGTTTTGTGCACAAGCAAGCTCCACCCGTGTATGCTGAAGCATTCAGTTTGTGCTGGACTAACATGGATGTGTCAATGTTGCTGAGGTGCTGCCTGACCTTTCTCTGCTCTAAGGGTTGAACTATGCAGCCAGGCTGTTTTTTACAGTGCTGCAACCTGACAGCTATGAGTGGTCTGAATGTCCTTCAAGAAGGAGATCAAAGGCTCTGTGTCAGCCCGGCTAGAGGCTGAAATAAGGCCTTGGTCCTGCTCAAGCAAAACCATTTGATTGGGCTCAAACAAACCCCAAACAAATATTCTGGGAACATTAGCATATTGTGAGGCAGTGAAGGAGTTGTTTGACTTCCTTTTCTCTCCCTCCCTTGTCTATTTGCAAAAGAAGGTTTTACTCAGAAGAAAGGAATGAGGGAAGTGTAAGACATGATCTCCTGATACTAATGACAGGGCCTATCCTATAGACAGACTGATGCTTTTCCATTGGAGAGCTTGTGTGGGTCTCGGAAGAACAAGGTGAGTTAATAATCGTGGCTGGGGCTAGGCAAAGAATGAGCTGTGAAACCCCCAGCCCCATTCCACATGAATGGGAAGAACCCAAAACTTATTCCTAAGTTATTGAAAAGTGTTGTGAAGCGAGAGGCCGTTCAGAATGTGGGTGATGGAGCAGGCAGGCTGTGGAATCCTGTGTTAATGGAAGTCTGTGTACAGGAATTTGGCCTCCCTGGCACCTACCTGAGCTGTGCAGGTACACTTTGCTGAAGTTACGAGTACCGTGCAGGTTTTGTTGCTGTTTTACTTCCCCAAGCCCAGTGGATTCTGCTTTGGCCAAGGACTCTGCAGTTGTCCAGGTTTTGGGCTGTTTTCTCATTTTGAATCTGAAATCTGTTTGCAAGGGAATTGCATGCAGTAGCACCTCTGTATCTCAGGATACTTACGTGCTCTGTCCCTCACATGTCTGCAGACAGGACTTGGCTGTGTCACAGGCTGAACCCAGGAATGGAAAGGCCCCGTGTGCCCCCTGACAATGTGGACACTTGGCTGCCCTGTCAGGGTTCTGCCCTTCTGCCAGGATGCTGGGCCTTGCTTACAGAGAAGGAGCAGGGAGGTGTGTGGGGACTGGCTGGCCTCACCCCTCCAGAGCAGCTCCTGGGAGCCATGCAGAGCTGTTGCTAGCTCCAGTGAACAAAGTCAGGAACAGATCCCTTGGTTCCTTTATCCTGTCTTTATGGAGATATTTCAGGCATGCATGATATAATGACAGTGTGCTGCAGCCCAAAGGTGTGGTGGAAAATCTGGTTAAGCACGCTGGCTGAGCTGCTCTGTGGATCCTCGGCTGGGACATGCTGTAAGGCACAGCTCAGCACTGTTAGCACAGGACAGACAAGAGCTGCTCCTCTCTCACTTTAGCCTGAAGAAACCGCATTTTTCCATTTTGATTTTTCCATCAGCTCTTGCATCACTACCTAAGTGCTTGCCTGTGTGTTTGTATTTCTAGCTGTTTGGTGCTATCTCTTATTTTTACTGTGATCATCTCTTGAAGGCCCATTTATATAGATCCACTTGTCTCCTTCAGATGCAGCTTTTGGAGGCAAGTCATTGTCTCTCACTGCCTCTCTAGACTCAGACTGTAGTGTCTCACTTTGCCCAACCTGACACATTTCAGTGCAAGCCAAGTACAGTACGTTGCTTTATGCACATTGCTTGCCTCCTTGTTATCCTCTCTGACCCAAGGCTGCTGACCACAGCAGTCATAAGGTACCCAAATCACACATTGCTGTGCTGTACCTTGCAGAGGGATGGGCAGGGCCCAGTGAGACATGTTGCCCTCTGAGGTGTGTTAGGGGTGATGGAGTTCAAAGCGGGGAATGAGGGCTTTCTGTGTTATTCAATTAAAGCAAAGGCCAGCAGGGAAATCCCGTGGCTTAGTTTGCTCTGTTGGGTAAAAGTTCAGGAAGGATAAAAACCTCTTTATTTTTCCCAAACTCATCAGTTCATGCTTTTCTTGGAAGAATGACTTGTGAATTGCAAAAACTGCATTTGCAATGACAGCTGCTAAAACTTAAGGACTTTTTTTACTAAGAATTTTTGAACGAAGGGGAATAAGCAGAACAGAGAGAAGCTGAACATTACAGCCGTCTTGCCTTGCAAAACCTGGTGACTCTGATGTTTCCTTTGATAATGGCTGTGAGTCCAGCATAGTTTGGTGTTTGATTTGGGCCATGGAGCGAGGCCAGCTGTGCCAGAGACACACCTGTCCCTTTGTTTGTCCCTTGCTGCTGCCTGCCCTCCGCTGTCTGGCAGCTGGGGGATCATTCCCGGAGCACACGGCGGAGGCGCACGGCATCCCCGCAGACGGGGCTGTGTGGGGAGATCAGAGCGACTCAGATAAAGATCACAGATAGAGCTGACTCCATTAACTTCCTCAGGCTTCTTCTAAAGACTGCTGGGTCTCTGTGGCTGTGTGTTTTTGGGTTGCTCTGCCACCTGGGAGAGAGAAATCCAAGCATCCTCTCTCCTGGGACTTGGGAGCAGTGCTTTTTGTTTGTGCCTGTGATTTTCCATGCACAAAAACCTTCTGGAGGAGGGGAAGCACAACTGCCAGGCCCACTGGCTGGCATGGGTTTTATTATTCCTTTCAGCTTCCTCGTTGTCTCAGTTTCTGTGCCTGCAAACTGAGATTAATCATCTTTGTCCTGTAGGCTCTTTCCTGGAAGAGGAAAAGGATGAGAGTGCAGAGAGGCGTTGGTGCTGGAGTAACGCACCTGGTGTGCAGCAAGGATGCAGTTAGTCACAGAGGCTGTGCTGAGAAACAGGAGTGGGTTCCCTGTGCTGCCAGCTTCTGGTTTCGTACCTGTATCCCAAGAACTACCCTTTCTACTCTCTTGCCCTAGGAAGGGTGTCTCCTCCTCTGCAAACACACCTAAGTGCTTGCAAGGGGGAGAATGGCCCACATCAGCACTCCTTACTATTCCTTACTGTGTGACCTTTGTTTTGATTGACCTTAATATTTCTTTGCCTTCCTCTTCTTGAGCACTCAGGGCTCTTCCTCCCCAGGCACTGTGAGCTGTTCATGCACAAGTGTTTGTGCCCTTTACTCTGGCATGTCGTTACTTAAGCCACCGGAGTCAACTCTTGCACGGGTGACAGGAAAAGGGAGCTACAATAGCCAAGCCAGAAAAGGAGACTTGCAAGAGGACAAATAACATCCCTTGCTGTAATTCTGAATGCACACAGGCTGATCTGTGTTAGGGCAGCATTACCTGGTGCTGGGAATCAAATTTTATTTGCGTTCTCCTTAGCAGGAGGAGAGCTCCAAAGACAAGCCTTGGGAAGCCTCAGGGAATCCTGTTTTAATCGAAGGGTTTTGGCTCAGACCTGACTGCAGCACATGACAGGGACTTAGAGCAGGAAAGGCCAAGGCCAGCTGCACTGTGCACAGCCCAGGATTTGCCTGTACTTGTAACTGCACACAAGTTTCTGCTCATGTGAGCAGCAGGGAGGTGATTAGTGATAGCAGCCTTTGGCTAGAGTCAAGTAGAACAAAACCTTGGGGTCTTCATATGGATTCATATTGTATGCAAATGGGGATATTTTCCTTAGCTCAGGAATTTGGAGCTGAAATGTGCTTATAAATCACCTGCTCAATACACAGACAATTCTGGAACTTCAGCTATAAAAACTTGATTGAGAACTCTGAAACTGTCATATGACTCTTAGAAATTTACTTCTGTGATGATCACTGGAGTGCCCAGACTGATGGACAGCTGCTCCTATGCATTCCCTTCTGAAAGTCCCAATTCTCCCATCCTGACAATGATTTCCATTGCACTGAATAAATGAGAGTGCCTAGTTTGACGTTAAAAGGGAAGGGTATGAACACGCAGGTGTTTTACAACAAATCCTGTGAAACAAGCCCTCTGAGCAACCACTGGAAGAGCAGACACACAGAAGGGTGGTTTCACATCCAGGAGCTGCTGTGGTAGCATAGGAGCAGATAAGCTGAGATGTGTTTTCAGATGTATTTACACCTTTTGTGGCTCTGCCAAGCCAGATCATTCAAGTTACTCTGTAGCCACATACTCGTATCCTAGTGCTGATGATCTAGGTGTTTCAGGCACGGGAGTTGTTCAGAAAAAGATTTCATTTTGAGTGGGTTTCTTTTAGTTGAAATTTCACTGAGGGAACAGTTTATGGGTGACTCCATCATACAATGTCCAGGTACAAGGGAAAGGCCAATGTCATACTGGTGACAAAATTTTCATTGTGTTACTTGTTGATTGCCTGACACAGGAAATCTTCTGTTGTTTAAATCTAAACTTGGGGTCACTGCTTCCTCTTTGTAATCTTTACTAGGCTTGGCAATCATCATAAAATCACAGAATGATTTTGTTTAGAAGGGACCTTGAGGACCATCCAGTCCAACTCCCTGCCATGGACAGTGACACTCCCTTTTGCCCTTTCACTCCATGCTCTTATCCAAAGTCCCTTTTCTCCTCTCTTGGACCTCTTTTAGGTGCTGGAGGGTCTCCCTGCAGACTTAAATCCTGTATCACAAAGAGGAGTAGTTATTAATATCCATCACTGAATTATTATAGCCTCAACAACATGAATTATACTTGTGTATGGAACATCAATGTCATATTTACATACAAATGAATTTATGTTGTTTATATTGTGTTGTTATTTACCGTGAGCAGTGGTAATTGCTAGGCTGGGCTGGAGCTGTGTGGGTCATTTTGAGCCTGGGTTCTGGAGGAGGTGAGCCTGCACGAGTGTGTTATCTGTCTCATCATTTATCAGTTGCCTCTTAATAACTTTTGAAGACATTGACTAATTTCATCTACATTTCACACAGGGGCAGAGGTTTTTGTGGTGGGAAGATTAAGGGACAAAGGACAGAGGTACTTGGTGAGCTAGAACTCATTAATTCCTCTGCTCAAATAACAGCTTGTTTGGAATTAACCTCAGGAGATGCTCTTCCCCTGGGCCTAAACCTTCTTGCAATTATATGGTGGTTAGTACAATGTTTTACTGAAATCCTGGGAATCTTTCCATTTCAGCATGCTGGACAGGGATGTTTGTGTTTACCTTCCAACACATGCTTTCACTTAGACATCTGTTAAATTTTCAGAGGCGAAATCTGCTGAAAATTGATGAGCTGTTTCAGAGCAGAGAGTTATGAGAGTTGTGCTCTGAGGTGTTAGAGGAGGAAGGTCAGGGAGGACCTGGAGTCTGGTCTTGAGGATAGTGCAGCCACACAAACTCAATTTTGTCTGTAGAAACTGCTGATCCTGAGTGCTGTTTGCAGTTAGACAGAAGTTGTATAGACCCCCATCCCTCCAGATGAAATCCTCTTAGTGAGTTAGGGAGGAGCAGGTACTCACAGAGCCGTGCTGCAGAGCTGTTCCCTGCAGTGCCTGTCATGGCTGAGCTGTGGGATGGTGCCATCCTCTCCCTGCCTTCCCAGGGCTGGCACCTTGGCATGGACAGGCCAGCTGAAGTGAGATGCCTTGGATGGATGTGAGCAGAGCAGTCAGAATACAGCCCTTCAGGTATACCCAAAGGCTTGTTTCTATGGCTCAAGGCTTGCAATAGTTTGCAGCTCCAAGGAGGAGGTTCAGATCACATTGCAGGGCAGTTTCTCATCTCATGGCTGTTACCATGACAGCAAGCAGTCAGGTCTCTAGACCTTTTTCCTGTCTGTAGCCCTAAAAATTCCCAAATAAATATGCTAACGCTGTGACAGTCATGAAGTGGAAACTGAACAGAAGTCATGTGAAGTACTCACTTTTGAATGTCAGCATACATGTGGAGTAATTTCATTAAATTTTCATGTGAAGTCCATTTAGTGTTTGTGACTGCACAAATATCAGGTGTGTATCTGCAGGGGATAAGGCAGGGATGTAACTTCACTGGCAGGAGCAATCCACTCTGGAGAGAGTCACCACCTCCTCCTGGGAGAGCAGCTGAGTCAGTTATGCTCAGATGTGCTGTGCACAGCTGCTCTCGAGGCAGGAGTGAGGTAAAACTTCTCTTATGATCCCACTGAGGCTGAAGAGGGATCTGTAGGGGCGCTGCTTCCAGACTTGTGGCCTCTCATTTCTCAGTCAAGTCAGTGTGGCCTCTTTTCCTACCACTAGATGTGGAAACTGTAATTCTTGTGTGGAATCCTTGATCTGTCTGTAGATGTGCCAGATAAATGAGATAGTTTTGACCTTGGTGAATAAGATAACACCTCTAACAAAAACACTCCTCACAGAAACTTTTGTGCACACACCTGACATAGGGCCGAATCGGTTTGTTAGAAAACTCCTGACAGTTCCACTGAGTAGTTTAAGTTGATTTTCTTCTTTCAGATTCAAAATATAAACTCACTTCACACTTGTTCTTTATTGCTGAGTGTCTTTGTCTCAATTCCCCATATAACCAGCAGTGTTCCTAGATGGAAGTAGCAGAAGACCAGAAAAAATTAAAAACCAAGGCAAATTACATAAAGGGAGGAAAGCAAAAGAGAGGAAAAGAACAATTAAAGAAAAAAAAGTTTTTCTTTCCATAAAAATATTTCAATGAAGTGCTTTTTCCCCAACATTAATGTGTTCCCCATGATGTGAGGCAGAAGGAGGGAAGAAGCATTTTATAGGTAAAAATTATGTAAAATAATTTTTATGAGTAAAAGTTATGTAAAATAGTTACTATTTATTATCTTGCTGCTGCTAGTTTTGTGGGCTTCTCAAAGATGAGATTTGAACAGGGACCTGTAACTAAATTAAATTCTCCCAGAAGTGAGCCTTTGCCTTGTACTTCTCAGCAGCCTAATTCCAAGGAGTGTCAAGTCTGTTATTTGACATTGCCTTGAAGGCAAATTTTTAGTCCAAATTTGAAATAAAAGACCGTGATTTTTATTTCCTCCTTTTCATTAGGGACAAGGAATGTGCAGATCAAACAGAACTTCCTGTTTCCAATCTTGCAGCAAGTGCATGTTTCAGTTTGTCTTCCTCTCCCATTCCAAAAGGGAATAAAAAAAAGATGCACTTTGAAAAGGACTGATCCTTCCCTTCCTATTATGTCTGCAAGAATAAGAAAGAAACATGTCTGGACATGCCAGGATCTTAGTAAGGGCTTTGATTCACAAGTGGGAACAGTGTGTATTGGGACAGGTGTTGTTATTCCTGCCCGAGCTCCCAGCCCTCAGAGGATCCCGCCTCCGCTGCAGGGGTGTCTCTGTCGGTCACAGAGCACCTCAGCTGCCACAGTTTATAGCCAGACGACAAGTTGAATAGCACCCTGCTGCTTTCACCAACCTTACAGTGTGACCAGAGGCACAGGACCTGCATTAGTGTCACGTGTGCAGCTCATGAGTGTCCCCCTCAGACTTGCAGTAGACACAGCTCGTCCAGTTATGCCGGGTGAGTATCTGGTGCTGGGTGCCCCACCAGTGAGAAGCAGCATGAGGAGCGATGCAGAAATTAGTTGGTGTAATTCCTAATGGAAGATGGGATTGTAAGAGAGTCCATGTTCTCAGCTCCCTGCTTCTTCTCCACTGTTGAAGGGATGCCATCGAGCTAGGCCTTTCTTTGAGAGCTGGAGTAGCAGTTCTAGTTCTCCTGGGTAAGGGCCAAGTGCTTGGACACTCAAGGTCTAAGCTGAGCAGCCTGGTTTTTGCAGTGCCCAGAGACAGAAGCATGAAGCATATTGGAGGGGGCAAGTCTTGCAAGAGAAAAGCAGCACCAAATGTGACCTGGCCTTGTGATCACCACGGCCACAGAAGTGGTTGGGATCTGTCTACAGAGTTCTGCTGCAGCTGGGGAGCAGCAGGAGCTCTTCATGCTTTCAGGAGGAACCACAACTGATGTGCTGCTTCTTGGTTTTGTTTTCCCTTGCAGCCATCCTTTGGCACAATCCTGAGCTGCAGAGTTTCTGAGGTGGTGTGGCCAAGCCCTCTGGGGTCCCTGCCAGGCACTGGCCTTTGTGGCACATCAGGTATCACCTCACAGTGGTTCCCACTGCAGCGTGTCCCACGGTGCTCCTGGAGCAGGCGTGCCAGAGGATGCCCTGGATGCCTGCTGCTGCTTGGTGCCCTTCCCAAACTGCATTGGGGTGTCTGAGCTGCCCGGCCAGCTCCCTGTCAGGCCGTGCATTTCAGTGCAGCCATCAGCAGTAGCATGGCTAATGGGCTGCTGTTTAAACGGCTGTAATTAGGCTTCAAAGTAACCATTATGATGAAAGAGGGAAATCTCACATTCCTCTCCACTCTATCATTTCAGGGTGTCTGGCAGCACCCCAGAAACACAAAAGCGCATCACTTGATACCACCAGAGCCACCCATGTGCAAGGATCATCTCACCTTTGCTTTATAAAGACCCTTTTTTCCAGCTAAAAGAACACATTCACTTGTGAATTAAGTCCTCTATTTTCTCCATTCCTGTGGGTTTTTATCTACCCCATACGTAAGCACTTTGCAAATATTTGACTGGAAATTACCGAAGATAAGACAGGTCTGCCCTTGCTGCAGCAGGCCAGTGCCTACCCAGCAGCATAGGAACTGCAGGGATGGATTTCAGCTTATCCTATCCTAGAATGAGTATGGTGTTCACTGAGAGACTGCCTCTTGTATTTGCTTATTTATCCACTACAAATTGTATTTGAATATCTGAAATGCTGGCATTTGTTTGTGTGCTAGCACTGGTCCTCTTGGTCCCACTTTCCATGTTTCAGACAAACTGGGTTGTGCAGGAGGAATGATCAAGGTGATGCTGCTGATGTCAAGTGCCAGCATGGGCTTAGCACTGTCTTATTCTGGAAAAGGACCTCTCCCTTACTGAGCCTCGCCATTCTGGGAGGAGAGCAGGTTGGGGAGTCCCAAATCTGCACTGTGCTGCTTGTTCCAATTTCATTTTGGAGCATATTAGCAGTTTCCATCCTCCTCCTAATGCCACTGCCATAAAACATCCTTCTTACTCATGAAGCAGAATATCTAGATCCACCTTCTTGCCTCCTGGCTAATTACTGTCATTATCTGGCTAGACTAACTTGTCATGAGATTAGAATCTCCTCACAAAACAGGGTCATCTCAGGAAGTTCTTGCTATCCGGTTTTGTGTAAATCAGTCACCTCTGCAGCCCAACGGCAGCTTGGATTCTTGAGAATTCACACACTCCCAGGAGGGGAGCAGAGGAGCATTTCCACACAGGAGATGCTTCAAAAGAAACCGGGCGTTCCTACTGCCATCAGTGGGACAAAGCCTACGCCCACTCCCTTGCACCTGCTCAAGGAGTTACCCTTTAAAGATACTGAAAAGAACTAACCACTTGCAGTAATTTCATTGCCTGGATGGATCATTGCTGTAATCAAGTTGTAATGTTCTACTCACTGTGTCCTTCACCCCTCTGCTTTGGCAGTTCATCTCACCAGAACTCCACAGCAAGCCTCAACAGAGTCAAGGAAGAAGCCACAAACCATGCTGGTCATTTTTCCTTTTTTTAAAGCTTCAGGTAATTCCAGCTGAAGATCCCAAACTAAAGTAAATTCAACAGCTCATTTCAAACAGAAACTCAGCTTGGTGCTGTAGGCGCTGGGTGGTTTGCCCCCAGCTCTGTTTTCACACAGAGGCTCTCGGGGCCGGCTGTTTCCACGCGTGGGGAATGTGGGTCTCCTTGTGCTTAGGCAACTGCAGAGCCGAGCACCTCTTACCCAATGCCCTTCCTAAGTAGGTGAGCACAGCAGCAGCAGGAATCCTTCCTCCCATAAACCCCAGGTGACTTCACTTCTCACACTAGCCCACAGCGGGCCTGCCGTGCCGGAGAGCACTATGTCACCAAGGCACTAAATAACTGTATTGCATTTTAACAGGCCTGTGGCATCAAGGAAACTTGGATTACCCCACCAGCGCTCCAAAACGGAAACGTGCGCAGTTACAGGCGACTGTAACCCTGGCTACAGTTAAACAGAACACTCCCTTCCTCAGCTATTGTAGCAACCTAAATTGCAGGTGGATCTGGCTGGCTATAGGCCTGCGACGCTCTAGCGATTCTCCTTCTCTAGTGGGAAACAGCTGTACTGGACAAAGGCTGCTCTGAGCCAGCCCTTGGTGTAAGTTCTCTCATTTCCCACGTGAGTGTGTCTTGAGGCCTTGCTGCGATCCACTCTTCAAATGGTACCCTGCAGACTAAACCAGTGAGACTGTTCTTGAGCTTTTCTGAGCCCTCCACCCCGTGATACCTGTGTATTTGGCAAGTCTTGTTGAAAAACTCAGAGATGCTGGTCCATGGAGTGCAGACTGAACTGAGGCTGGTAACACACTAAGCTTAAAAACAAAGCTGTTCCTTCCTCTCGGTGTCTTGAGGTTTCTGCCTTTCTGCAGGGCCAGTGCGAGGCTGTGCAGGGGTGTGTGCACACATTCTTAGTGAGAAACCCTGAAGAATTCTGGCTCCTTCCTTTGCACAGCAGGGCAGGAGAGCAGCCAGATCCTCAGGGCAGCAATTGGCTGCCCTAATCCTTCCTCTTCCTACAGTTTCCTGCTTCACTTACACACTGGTCCAATTTCAACAGATGTTGAGGCTGGGATGCTACAGACAATAGTGTTCTCCTCTGATTCATCCTTGGAGCAGGCCCTGTCCTGCGTAGGAAAGGAGGCAAAAATACAGTATTATCTGTGTGTGTAATGAGTCTGTTTCATAATACATTCACACAGGACAGCCAAATGAGGGCTGTACAGACATGCTGTTTCTGAAGGATACCCAAATAAATGGAACTTCCTACTTGCTTTTTAAGGGCCCCATTTGGATGGATTTGTAAACCAGCCAGCTCTGGGGTGCATCTAGGGTGTGCTTGGCAGTGTGTACAGTGTGTGCTTCTGCTTTGGTGTCATCTGCTTTGTGAGATTGGAGAGAGGCTCAGGGTCACTCTTAAAGGTAACTTGTAAGAACAAGCTGTACCATGTTCCCTCACACCAGGGCCACATGCATCTGAAGTCTTGCCCTCAGCTCAGTTTTAGTGGAGAGGAACAGTTAGATCAGGAGATACTCCCCTGACAATGCCACATTGGTGAAAGCGAGCAGGGATGGTGCTGGCTGTCCTGCTCCTGGCACCTTTGCTGTGCTGTGGAGGCAGAGAGGCAAAACAGACCACTGAGCACCTAATAGGGAAGGGCAGCTCCAGGAGAAGAGTCTGAGGGGAGAGAAAAAGACCCAGTTTAGAGCCCGTTGGTCTGGGCACCTGCCTGAGATAAAGCACTGCTTCCAAGTCCAGTTCTGCCGGTTTTGGGTCTCAAGTGTTTGATTTCTCCCAGAGCCACCTCGCAGTGTCGTGGAGCTGCTGACCTCCCAGGTGGTGCTGCCCTTCCTCTGCATGACCTCCAGCTCTTCTGTTGCTGCAGTGATACCATCAGGGGGGCCAGGGTTTCAGCACTGCCTTCTGAGGCGTGTTGCAACTCTCAGTACCTGTGCGCTGTCGGGGCAGCAAGGGCAGGTATTTCATCCTCAATATGGGAGGGAGAGGCCCTTGAACTCTGCACCCAGGGAATGATTAAACAAAGATTTGGGATCTTTGCTTAGGCATGAGGGGAGACAAAACTTTGAACTTGAGTCTCCCATCCTCCTTTAGCAAGGTCTCTTATTCCCTCTCATGTAGCTTAGGTTGGTGAAGGAAGTGGAGTAAGTGCCTGGTGCTCCAAGGAGCTTCAAAGTGACCTCTGTCAGAAACCTCTGACCTGTCCAGCTCTCTCCATATTCTCTGGGTTGTATCTCATGATCCACACTGCTCTGTGACCACTTGGGAAGCTTGGCAGAGTTTGAACAAGGTATATTGATATACATAGCAACCAAAACCACCTGTCAGATTAACGTGTAGGTTTTGCATTGAATATGTAGAATAAATTAGACATCAAACTTCTAGTGATGGATGCACTGTATGCAGGTGATCCATGAAGCTTCCTAGATGTCCATAATAATCATGGCTATGACATAGCAATTAAGAGAAAAAGATATCTGGCTTTACTTCATGTATGCTTGTTTTTGCAGAAGTCTCTACTGGCCTTCCAGTGAAAACAAAGCAGTTTCTTGTGTTTGCACACCTCACATTTTGTGGAGAAATGAATCATTTTAGGGTTTGCTTGTTTTGTCCAACAAATGCAGAGTGAAAGCACTCTGTAATTCCCTCCTGCCTTCTTGGCTAAGCAGGCTCATGCTCACCTGAGAGCCACGAGACCCTGACAGGAAGGTTTTAGAAAAAGGCAGCACCTTTTAGATTTGTGCTGGGAAGCAGCGCCCCAGCACAGCCAGCCTGGTACTGCATCCCCTGCTTTTCTTGCCTGTCCTCTGCACTGAAGTAGCTGCTTCGCGGAGAAAAGCCTCTGTCCGTGTTTTCCCTCTGACGGTGGGACCTTGTTGCCGCAGTGAAGTGTGTGAGCCGTGCTGAGTGGTGCAGGGCTGCAGCACCCACAGCCATCCTGTGCTGACTGTAGGCTTGTCCTGCGGCAGCTGGGGGGAACGGCCCCGAGTCTGCTCCTGTCACTGCTGAGGCTTCTCTGCTACATCGACCTATTCAAACAGGCATTGCAGCTGGTCCTTCACACGGCACCTGTGGCTGATTTGTGGCAGAGAGCCCTTCCCTCACCCCTGTTTCTGTTTCTGCTGTGGTAAAGAACAGCGCTGCTGTCCAGCACCGCCTCAGACAGAACACTTGGGGGTCTTGCAGGTTGTCTTGGTTTTGGCATGCTACTTCCTTCTCGTCTAGAGGATTCAGAGTTTTGCCCTGGGGCAAGTAATCTCCCTGTGCCCTTTCCTCCCTCTCTTATCACTTCCTAAAGCCAGGCCCATCTCTGCAAACCCATGGGACAGCGATGGGGAACAAGGATGGAGAAGAGTTAATGTCACTGACGTAAAACCAAAGCGTCTTTCAGTGTTTATTTAGTATTTCACAAGCTGTAAATCACTCTGTGGGGGTGCTGGAAAGAGAGATAAATTAGTAACTTGACAAAGATCCTTGCTGGTTTTGGTGGGTCTGTGAGAACCCTCTGTGTTGCCACACAGCAGGTAGCAGCTCTCCCCTGGGCTGGAGATGGGTGTCCTGTGCACCACGGATCATTTCTGGTGATGACCTCTTCACTGCAGAGACAGTGGTGAAATGTGTATTAGTGTATGGATGCAGAACCAAGCACATTCGGTGACATGGTCACATGCCTTTCTAGTGATCTGCAGTGCTTGTAATCCAAGATACAGTGATCCACCAAGTTGAAAAATAAAGGATCCAATGAAGAAAAAACGTGCAGCCCTTAGGAAACACTTCTGGGGCTGAGCCCACCTGCTTGGGACAATGTATTTTCTCTATTTGTTGTCAATCCATGGTCCTGCCAAGCTTTCTGGTACCTTGAAATCTGTTTACTGGAGAAAAACATATTATCACATCCTAAAACTTTGTTGTTAACTCAGCTACAGTGAAATGGAGTTGCACCTTATGGCTGAAAGGCAAAGAAACGGAACCACCTCCTCAAGCCCAGGACTAATACAGAAAATTTCTACAGAAAAATCATTCCCTCTTCACATTCTTTGCTCCACTGCAGATCTCCAGCATGTTCCCTTTCAGTTGCCTCTTTTCAAGTGAAAGGGGCCTCATGTCTCCTGCTGCTACAGCCATTTTAAATGTGTCACCTTAGAGTTCCATGGTTCTGAAGGGAAAGATGAGCAATGGGATGGGTAAGACTGCAAGTGGATTCAAGGTAGTACCACATTATTAAAGTACATTGTGGCACAACTGTGTTTTCTTAATACCTTCTATTATCCTGCTGGCTTTTTTGGCCTCTGTGGGACCCTGTGTAGGAGGGAGACGTGTGCTGTGTCCAGGCTATGCAGGTCTGGGGAGGGGTTTACTGCCACAGTCTGATGAAACTGGAAAGGAAGAACAGGCAAAGCTTTGGCAGCCTGGAGAACAGCTGGCTAAGGGCAGAGAGAATTCTGCTCCAGGAAGACATTTAGGTGAGATTCACAAAGGGAAGGAGTTAAAAACTAAATGAGGCCTCTTTGGTTTGGGCTAAGGTATGGGCTGAACACGAGAGCCTGAATGGGAGTCAGAAGCTCAAGTGTACCTCAGGCTCCTCCAGAGGCCTTGAGTAGAAGCTGCCACCCCAAATTGTCCTGTCTAGACTACTGCTGCCAGAGCACACCTTGGGCCTGAGAGTAAGGAGTCAGGAGTCCCGAGTCACAAGTTACATTTGCATCACTTTGCTTGTAAATGAAGTGTATTTTATAGGGAATTCCTAGGACAACAAACATGGCTGTCTTACAGCACAGTCTAACTAAACCCTCATACTCAGAAATCACAAATAGTGCCCTCAAAAAACTCTAAGGCTTGGTATAAACTTGATGGAACACAGTATCTTAGACTAAATATTTTGCACTGCATTTATTTGCTAATCATCCTTCGGAATTCAGGGGTCAAGGAGTTCAATATCTTTTTGAAACACTGTGGGCTACCAAGGAATTTCCTTTTTCTTTCTTTCTTTGAAATGAAAAGTGGTAGTTTTGTATAATTGCTGAAGTTGCAGCTGTAAAAGAGAAGGATTGCTCTAAGAGAGCTGTCACCATAGCCAGTGACACTACAGACTGTGCTCTGGGAAGGGCTGGACTGGGCCCCTCCTCAGCCTGCTGGGGAACACAAGTTGTTGATTCCTCTTTCTGGTTTTGCTCATGACACTTCTCCTCTGAAGCCTGTGTTTTCCTCCCACCCCTGAAACTGGTGACGATGTCAGCCTGAGATGTGGGGAGCAGCAGCAGGCTCCAAGCAGGTAAGCAGACACCCCAATCTGTGTTCAGATTGTAGCTCTGCCTGGCACAAGGATGGATTTTTCCTAAGGGCCACAGCATCCCTTTAAGCTGCACCATCGATGTACTTTAAACAAGTACCATTCCTGCCATTATGATGTGACCCTTCAGGCCAATACCCAGGGCAAGCATCTGTCTGTCTAGGGCTCCTTCTCTGGAGCAAATGAGGCTGTGGCTCCATCTCCATCCCAGGGAGATGTCACCCTCTGGGAAGGACGGCTGAAGCTTCCCTAGTTGTTCAGACAGCTGTCCTTACCCCTCCCCAGCTGCACAGGAGGAGGAGGAGATTATTTCTGGTTCCTCTCTGTAGCAGAGAGGTTTTGAGGAGCACGAGGTGGGATGTATTCTGTTGTCACACATGCTCAGCACGCTCTGCAAATGGCAGAGTGAGAAAGTTAGAGCAAAACGAAGGGTCTGAGGCTGGTTTCTCTGCAGACAGACAGACAGGCCTGCAGTCTTGCAGGACAAAACTCTTCTCTCTGTCCTCTAAGAGTCAAACCCGAGCTTCCTCACTCAGCTCAAACTTTCCTTTGTACAGTCAGAGTGACCTCTCACCCGGGGCTTGCCTGCCCAATTTGTAAGCCCTTTAATAATGGTAATCCTTTATCCTACTTTGCACATCAAAACACACGCAGACTCCTCCCGAACAAGAGAATTTGGCAGATGAGCCGTGGGTAAAAAGCACAGTAATTTATACAAATTATGCTGTTCAAAGGTGTCATCTAGCAGAAGGAAAAGCTTTCTTCCCATCCAAATGTTATAGAAGCAGTGTTTATAATGAATCAGTGTAGTATGAGGTTTATCTAGGCAGAAGAGCACTCTGCTGTGGATGCAGCAGGTACTGTGGGTGCAGCTGGCAAAGCCTCCGTGTGTCCCAGTGCCTCTCCAAGAGCAGGGCCTGGAGAGAGGGGCTGGCTTAACATTTCCCCAGCATTGCCTGTGGTTGTCTGCAGTGCATCACAGCCCTTTGTATGTGTGCTGCCTTTTGTTGCTCTCTAAAGGGAGCTTGTGCCTCCTGTGATTACGGAGCATCTCACACAGCAAGTCTCTAATTTCAGCTGAGGATTATCTAAGTGTCTGCAGCAAATTCTTCTCGGAGAAAATGAAATCATTGTAATGTGTTCCAGCTTCTCTTAGAGGTGATGGCTTCTGGTATGTGCTGTACCCTGCCCAGGACCGGGAAGGATTGTCACTGCAAACAAACACTTGGGCCCTGCTGCACCATCCCTCTTGAGGGGGCCAATTCCATCGACACAGCTCGTTCTGGCCACAGGAGAGCCTGCTGGCATCTTTTAGACCTATGCAAATTGTGCTGTTAATGAATTCGACAGCTTCCTCTTGAAAACCTTTATTGGGTGAATTTCACACTGCCCCCACAGAGCCCTGTTCCTTGAAGTCAATGGGAGATCTGGGTGTGGTAAAAAGTCAAGATCAGACCTGTAAGTCAGATGATAAAGAGAAGTGAATCAGTAGGAAATGCTTTCTCCCCCGTCAATTAAAAGTGCAGGGAATGGCCCAGAAAGAGCTTCCCTCTGACACGTAAGGGGCTGTATTTCAACAGCATAGTGATCTAACAGGGCTCTCGGGTAGGCTGAGGAGATAAAAGCACACTTGTATCAAATATATTGTTCAAGCCATCTAATAAAATGCATTTCTGAAGAAGGACAGGGAAATCTGTGTGGATCTTCCAAGGATTCACTTGAGACCGCTTGTGCACTATTCACATGTGCTGTGGCAGAGCCCAGTCCCCAGCAAACTGACACACTGGGTGCTATGGCCCAAAAATGTTTGATGTGGCTGTTCAGGCTCAGCTCTAGGGAACATATTCTGCTGTGTCCAAATCTCTCAGCTACTCTGAAAGCCTCCCTTATTCACTGGCTCCTCCTGAAACATCTGTGGCAGCTCACTGTGAAATTATGTGCCACTTCTGTCCTTCTGGTTACTGAGTTTATTTAATTATTGTTATTCCAACTTTCTTCCTGACTTTCTTCTTCCTTCATTCTTTCATAAGGCAGTGGTACCTAGTCTTCTGTGGGTCATAAGTCATCAAAAGGTTGCCTCTGACATCATCACAAATAAAATAAAAGTGCATTAAAACAAGCCCGTGCATGTGGAGAGCCCAAGTGGAGAGCCAAAAGACAAATGCGCCAGCTTTCAGTGCCGGCAGCTGCAGCGCTCCTGGTGCTGTGCTCAGGTGAGCTGTGCTGGCACAGGGTCACTTCTGGGCCTTGTCCCCAGGGGATGAGGTGGGCTTCCCTAAAAACACAGGCTGGGAAATGCAGCTGCCAGCGCTGCACATGAGCACTGCCACTGTCCGTGCTCATGGCAGTTCCTGTGGTACTCCCTTGTTCCTGCACCGTGGCTCTGCCTCTGCTGCCACCCCGTGCTGGCACTTTCTGTGCTTCTGGGGCAGCGTTTGGGAGCCCAGTGCCTTTTCCTGAGCTGTTCCATCTTGTTACTTCGATCACGAGCAACAGCAGAGCTAATAAGAGAACTTGAGAGTGCTCTGCAGATGGAACATGTCATACTGGGAAAATCAATCCACAGATCTGCTCTTTGATGGAATCTAGCTGCAGGCAGATGCTTTCATGTGAAGCAGCATCTTCCCAGACAGATTATTTCCTTGCTCACATTGTGTACAGACGTGCAGCTCCTGGCATAAGCAGCTTTGCACTGCAGCACTTTCCTAAACACGGCTAGCGTTCCTTTCTCAGGCAGGCCCCTTCCTTTTAGGGGTGTTTTTGAATGGACAAAAGAGAAAACAGACTGGCAGTGGAGTCTAGGTCACTGTAGTCCCAGGAATAACAAGAGGCGATGCACCAGGGGATCACTGGAGAGCTGTGGTCACCCCTCCAGCCAGCCTCAGCACAGAGCACAGTAAGGGAAAGGAGATGAGAGAGCAAATATCTGGCACGTCCAGTTGCTCAGAAGAAAAGGCAGGAAGTTGGTCTGTCAGCATTTCCATCTCATTTCCTCAACATTTTAAAAGTGGAAAAAAAAAAAGCACAGCCACCTCCATACCAGGAGCAAAATTACAAGGATCAGCTGGGAGCTCTGTTCAGACAGCTGTGCAGAAATGGTCTGGAGATCTCAGCAGACAGGGAGACACACTGGAACATGTTGTGATACTTTGTTGTATTACTCAGTATTGCATTTGTACCTAGAAAGAGCATGAAACTCCCAACAGGCCAAGTGTCCCACATGCCAAACTCCAAAGAACCTCCATGAGGAGAGAGAAGGCTCCCTTTATCCATACACTTCTCATATTGCACCCTGGAACCACAATAAACCCAACCTGTGAACTTGTTACATTTTTATGAGCCTACATTTGAGGCAGGTGTTTCTTTCTAGTGACATTGTGTTTGGTATCCAACGACTAAAGCTAAAAATAGTAAATTGCCCTAATCTAACATTGCGTGACTCAGCTACTTTCTCCCAGCTCTATTTGGTTTTTATCTCAATGTCAATTATTGACTGTTAACAGCTTTCCACAAGGCAACTTCTAGCCAGGTCCAGGGTGAGCACAGGAAAATGCAGTGGAGTGTGAGGGCTTGAGAACTTTGAGACCTGAACTGACACAACCTCTTGGAGCACCTCCCTACCCCTTCTGCTTTTGTGACCCCCTCTCTTCCACCCATAGTTGTCCTAAACACACCTTGTGGCAATATGAGAAGTCATTCATTTATGTGGAAAAGTCAGTGTATTCTGCCTTTGGTAAGAAAAGCAAAAAGTTTTGTCCTTAAAAAAAATAATTCTTTTATTTAGCTTTTCTGTGTTGTTTTACACCTCATCACATGTTTTTCTCCCTCCCACAGCCCTGGTGAAGCCAGAAGCTGGTTTCCATTAGGAGGGGCCACTGTGCCTTTCCTGAGCTCTGTTTCTGCTGAACCTGAACTCTGGCTCTGCTACACATCATGCATGAGAGGGATGGCTAAAGAAGGAGAGTTTCACTCAAAGCAGTTCCATTCAACCATCACCAGATTTCCAAGTCTTGCTAAAATTTACTATTTGGCAACTCTGGCTGTGGAGCAGAGCTCTATCTATCTATCTATCTATCTATCTATCTATCTATCTATCTATCTATCTACCTATCTATCTATCTATCTATTATCTATCTATCTATGTATCTATCTATCTATCTATCTATCTATCCATGCATTTTTTCTGCAAAGTGATTCAGTGACTTCCTCATAGCAGATTGGTCTCTTAATTGTTCTGCTGTTCATTCTTCCCAAGTGCAGAAAGGTTATTCTGCATCATATCTCAGAGTTAATGGCAGACAAAAGGAAGTGGGTGTGAAGTAGCTTAGATGTGCATTGTGAAAAGCTGGTGCCCTTTCTATTTATAGCCCTGCTTGAACTTTCATTCATTTAGTTGCTATTTTGGTATGACAAACATTCCATCTCGTGGGGAAAGTACGTTAGCAGTGCACGTGAGCAGGAGGGGGAACATGCTGGTCAGGCAGGCAAATATTGAATGGCCTAGAAACCAGTGCCATTCCCAGAAAGCATATAGAACCAAAGTGATACTGAAGGGAAGCTCACTCATTCAGCTAACAGGCACAGCAGTGCTTTGAGGTAAACCCAAACCTTGTATTGACTTCATGTCTTTTATTCCATTTGAAATCAAAGGAATTGCTAATGTATTGTTCTCAGTGGCATAGGTTTGATAAAATGAACACCCTTGGTCACTTATCTCATGCTCTGCTTTCTGGGTAGAGAGCTGGTTGGTAAAAATACCTCAGGGGGGCTTCCCTGTGCTGGCCAAGGGGGTTTCCTTGGCTGGTCAGTGTCTCACATCTGTCTGTTACGGAAATGTTTTGTTCTCACCTCCTTTTCTCTTTTTTATCTGAGTTGTACCCACCAGTACAGACTTTGTGCACAAAGTCAGATGAACCCCTTTGTGGATTTCACTGAACAGGCCAACAGTCTGGCCACTGGCTTCAATTAAAACAAATGGATGAAGGAAAATTCTGGGCATGGCCGGGTGTAGCCTGTACTTGGAGGTCTTTCATGAGGTACATGTGCAAGGAGGCAGAAGAAAGGTTCCTTGTGAGTTGGGAGTGCTTGGTGTGACAACTTCAGTCTTGTGCAAGGCTGTTAATAGCCAAGAGTTGACACTGAGGTAAAAACCAAGAAGATATGTGTATTGGTACACATATTTTCTTCTGTTTAGGGAGGCAAATTGAGAACTCTTGGCCTAGTCCTGATGGATACTGTACAGATGGAAATGGTATTTACCTCAAGCTGTTAGGTGTTTAATAAAAAAAGAAGTTGGATGCACTCAGTGATTTTGACCCAGAGGAGCTGCTTTCTGTTTAGTACAGGGAAGGAATCCCAGTTGTTCCATGGGACAGAATGGATGTGCTCAGTTCCTGTGACCACTGGAAACAGGGAAGCCACGAGCCTCATTCTGAAGAAAACGGAGAACCCGTTACTTTCACATCCCACTAATTGCACATGAGTTTATCAGAAGAGGTGGAAGGTCTTCCACTAGATGGAATAATAAAAGAGAATTTCCTTAATCCTTCTCTGCATTTGGCTTGCAGAAGCAAAGAACTTTGCAAGCTGGTTGTTGAACAGGCATGGTGCTTTCCCTCTGTTCTGGGGTTAAGATCTGAGGGCAGCAGCAGGCATTGAGGAGAGTCCTGTGACTGTGAAGGAAGATGTGTGTATTGATACTGACATCTCCTCTGGCTTGAGTAATCCTGGCCGAGGGGCGAGGTCATTCACACTTTCATGTGCTAGCCAGCAAGCTGGATTCTCACACCCTTATCTATTATACTGGCTAAGGCGTCGCTCTGTTTTCTCTTCTATCTGCATAACCAGGTGTTGAGCAACTGGAATGTCATTCCAGAAATTCTGACTGGCTTGGGTGTGTGCTCCTCGCAGGAATAACTTCTGGGAATCACTTTGGAGGGCCAAACAATATGGTTTTCAAAAACTATCTTACTGTATGGTGTGAATTTAAATGAGTTACATCATTTAGCCAAGCATGGTTCCCCTATTGCAGAGTAGCAGACTCCTCTGCCTGCTCTTTCTGTCCTGTGAGCTGTGTGCTGTTCACATAGCTATGATGTTTATCCATACTGCCTATATGTGCCAGCAGGGAGCTGAGATACAGTTTGTATTTTCTTTGGTTTCAAATTTGTAGCAGCATTCTCCATCCTCTCACAGCCCCTCATCTTCATAATTCAGCCTCATCATTCATTTCACTCAGCTACAATCAGGACACATTCCCAAATGGAAGTGATGCTGCAGCAGGCACAGAAGCAGGGAGGGAGCAACCTTGAGCACAGCTAAACACTATTTTCTATGGCTCTGGGCAAAGCCCTGGCCTCCAGAGCAAAAGGCTGGTCAGAGTAAGGACAGGAAGTCTCGGTGAGCCAGGGAGCCACCTCCTGATGAGCCCTGATCAACATGTGGGGGAATCCTGGGGCAAGGGCTGCAGTCAGGGCAGGCTGTGCCCAGGATGGAGAGCAGGATAAATCCCACATCCCTCTGGGCACCACAGTGGCACTGGAGCCCCCCAGAACAGGGGGAAGGTGGGGAGCATCCTCAAGCAGCCAGGTCTGTGTTGTGTGGCATCATGTCGTGTTGCTGCATCATGTCGAGTTGGCACGGTCAGCTCAAGGGTCAGGACACAGAGAAGTGGCTCCTGAGGGAATCACCCAGCACACTTTTGCTGGCAGAGGGCAGGCAGTAGAAAGCTGTTTGCCATGGAAGCTGAGGGGCAAGTCCTGCTTGCACATGACCTGTTATCTGATGGCCCTAGGATACAGCTGGCCTTGGATTTTAAATATGGTCCGGAGCTTGTTTATCTAAAGACAGCCAAGGGCATTTAAGTGAGGCTATGGGAGAAGAAGAAGAGAAACAGGCCCTTAAGAAGGCACAGTTAATATTCTCATAGCAAGCCAGCTGTGGATGAGACAGCTACTCTGAGTCATGGGAACTGCCCAAAGCTGCAGAATTCTGCACGTGTGCAGCACACCAGGCTACAGCAGCGTTTGTAAAGGTTTCCATTGTATCGCAGTGCTTCAGGGCTCCCTGGGGGGTTGAGGCCAACTCCCTTCCAGTTAGATGCAGTGACTGACCAAGGCCCTTGTGGACATCTCCTGAGGTTTTGCTCCTGAGGTTTTGCACTGAGAGCAATGACAAGGTGAGCTCACACCTCCTTCCAGCCCATGGCTGCTCATGCAGCGTTTAAGCAGAGAATTATGCTAGAATTGGCAGCAGAGCTTTCTGATGTCTGGAAATTTGGCCTCCCCAGAGCATTTATAATGAAAGATTAATCCAGCTGTGATGGTAAGGAAAGCTGCCCATTAGAAAGTTTGCCTGGCAATCGTACCTTGTGTAGCTGGGCTATGTTCTTAGCTCTCTGTACAGCCACATTTCAGCTGTGCGTTATGCAACTGCTATTAGCATTAATGAGTTACAAGGCTCATATACTGATACTGTTCCTAGAAACAGGCTGCCCAGGGATGCACTCCTTTGGATTACTTTGGGATGGAGCAGAGGGGCCCTGTGTACTTTGGTCCTCTGTTGAATACCTGGATCCAAACCCAGACAAGAGTTTGGTTTTCAGCTCTGAATTTCAAAAGTAAAAAAAAGCTGCCTGTAGGGTTAAATTTGGATTCTGGTTAGGAATAATGTCTCCCAAATGCTTATGAGTTTGATATCCAGCCTGATATAAAGATTAAGGGGATGAAAGCAAATAACTAAAAATAAAAATTAAATTAATCCCTGCACCATATAGACAACCTACCATGGAAACCTCATTAAATTCTTATTTTGAGTAAAATGAAAATAACTGTCAAATGCTAACATTTCTCATACTGGTATATAGAAAAGACACTTAGAAGAAGGCAGAAAGATCTGTGGATATGGTGCTGTGTGTGCAGCTTTACCCATTAATAGATCACCCAAGGCAAGAAATCAGCATTGTTTTCTAGTGACTGAATTTCTTACTTGTTTTTGTGCTAGCAAAGCAAAGGGCAGTTTTCTGGGGCTGAGGGGAATGAAGTCTGGGTCTCAGGTTTGTGTTGTCTCTCCAGAGGCTGTGCTTGCTCTCACCAAGGGCTGGCTGCATGTCCAGACTGGGCAGCCATGGACTTAGCACACACACTGGTACTGACGCTGCTGGTGCAAAACACAGACCCCCTCAATTACCTGTTGAAAATCCTGGCCAAGGCTTGAGATTTGCGATCTGCTTGGATGTGGTGCTTCCTATCAGCTGTGCAGGGCTTCCCTGGGAGCCTGGAGGAAGACAGGGATGTTAGGTGCAGTTGAAAGGCAGCCGGATCAAAGGCGGGTGATTAGCATCAGGACAGGGTGTCTGAGCACAGCCTTGCCCTGGGTGGCTCCCAAGGTGGGTCAGGCTCCTGGCTGAGGGGCACACACTGAGCAGGCACAGGCAGGAGCCCAGGCCAGCCACGTGGCTGGGACCAGCAAGGTGCCGCTGGAGATTCCCACCACGGTCTTGGCCAAACACGAGACCTGAACGGTTGGAGGGTAGCCAGGAAATAAAAGCTGGGGTTCTCAAGCAAGTCAACAGTACAAACCACAGAATAGCCACACTTGCTCTGGAAAATGGCACTGGACTTTTGGGCCAGATGTCAGAGCTCGAAAGGCAGTGACTCAAAGCCAGTACCAGCCTCGGATCCGCCGTCTTGCATCGAAAGCCACGGCATCCTCAAAGATGTCAGAGAGAGGTGCTGAGGAGAAAATTGCCCTGTTGTCTGCATGCCAGGCTGCTGTGCTGAGCCTAATGCTGATCTGTGGATATGGATCAGGAAGAGCTTGGGTAAACTATTATTCCAGAGTAAACTGGGAACAAGGAAGAAGTCTGCAGACTTCATTCACATGTTCTCACGGTGTTTTGCAAGCCTGAGCATTCCTGTTCCATAGCCAGACAGCAGAAGCACATTTAGCTGTGTGCACATAACTTGGTCTGTGCCACCCAAGGACCCTGGACTGTTTGGGGATGTCTGTAGAGATTTAAGGATGAAGGAATACCTGTGGGAATCTTTCAAGCACCAGAGCAGGTTAGGCACTCGGGGGTTCACGAGGGGCTGTCTGCCACATCATGCTGTAGGAGGTGGTGCTTAGAGGAGACTCCCTCAGTACATCCACTCCTTCTTACCTGTTCCCATTGGTTAGGAGAAACATCTTTCAAAAGCCCCCCCCAGGTCTGCCTCTCTCCAGTTCCCTGCTTTAGGCCCTGTAGTGATGGCAGTCTTTTCCAGGTAGATATTTAGTGGTGTCAGCCTTAGCCACATTCTGTTCACTGTCGGTGTCACAGGCTGCTCTGCTTCAGGGGGGTCAGGGCTGGACCACTGCAGGGATGGAGAGAACTCTGCCCTTCATCATCACCTCCCCCAGAGCTGATCACCAAAGCATTTCCATTCACAGTGAGGAGCCTATTCTGAGCTGCAGCTTTGAGTTTTTCAACTGTGCTGGCAATCCAGGGATCCCAGGCAGCCCCTGTTAACTTTCAGGCAGCTCTTCCCAGAAATCTCTTCCCTAAACCTTGCCCAGTGCTTGAATTTATAGTCCAGTGGTATCACTGCTTTGGGGCCTGAGCAAAGGCCTTTGCTTAAATAGCAAATGCCCAGTGACTAAGCAATCAGCTGCAGTTTTGGAGTGAAGGTGTTTTAAAGATTAGGACATGTTTGACTACAGGGAACAAAGTGTCTCCTCACTCATGGACTTAGCACTTAGAGAGCTGCATGTGGCAAATTCTTTTGCTTTGTGTCGCTTGTTTTCTCTTTCACGGTAATAACTGGGCATGAGCTTGCGGGTTTCCTTGTTTGTTTTTAAAGGCAGTGGATGAAGCTGGCAAAGGTTTTCAGTTTAGGAGGTCTGAGCCGATTGGTTTAGCTCTGAATCAGGGGATTATAGAGTCAGAAACACGGGGAAACCCTGTTCTGGTAGATCTTATACACATTCCTTCAGACATGTTTTGGCATCTTTCCAAAACCAATGGTAAATTATGTAAGATGCTGTGAGAGAATGGCAGGAGTGTGACTATACATCTGCCTTTGGGTAAGAGGGGAAAATATGCTTGCTATTTTGTTCAAGCTCGCTCAGGGGGAGAAAAAAGGCAGGCAGGCGTAATGCCGAGTACGAAGGCAGGTGTTGTCAGTATCCACTGAGGAAACCAGGATGCTTTCTCATATTAGCAGTGGCTCCTCCTTTCATTTTCAGCTTGACACTGACTGAAACTGTAAGAGCTCTGGGAAAGGAGTCCCACAGTATCATAGCTCAAAACTACAGTGCTTAGGAACACCTTGGGTTTGCAGGGATGCAAAGGCTGAGGCTAGGATCAGCGAGGCCATTCCAGCTGTACCGTGTGAAGAGGCTTCTGCCCCCATCACTCAGCCTCGTCCTGCCCAGGTGGAGAGGATGCTGGTCCTCACCTAACTGTTCCCTTGGGGCTGGTCCCTGTTCTTGCCTCTAGGGAGAGGCAGGCTGAAATCAGCAATTTCCTTTATGGTCAGGAGCTCATCTCACCTCTTCTGTGGTCAGATCCCACTCCCCTAGTTTCTCCTTCCACCTTCCTCAGAGAGTGGATGTTGACAGGTGAAGCTGCTCCCCTCTTTATGGGCTTGTGAGTTACATCCCACATAAAGGTCTGCTAGGTTCTCTTTTCTGCCCAAACTGTCTCTGTCCCAAAACACAGCTCTCATGGGTTCCATTTTCATCCCTGTACCAAATATGCTCCCTAAAAAACAGGGCAAGACTAAAGACTACTCCCTCTTCTCACTTACCATATGAATGAGCAGAGATTCTGCTGATCCAAACCTCTTCCAAATTGCCAAACCCATTCATTTTGCCTTTTTAATTGCATTTGTTGTGATAAAGATCCTTTGGAGCACACAGGAGTCAGTGAGGCAGTACCTCCTGGGCTGTCAGCTGCAGCCAGCCCGCCTCTTGTTGTCCAGGAGGTGTGGGTCCTCTGTGCCCAGCGATCCCCAGCACCTTTCTCAGGGTGACCCATCTCTGCAAAGCCAAGGTGAAGAGTGCCACCTACTGAGTCCCCAGAGCTGGCTGTGGGGACACGGGACTGTGCCTTTGAGGTTTCCCAGCTGGCACACTGCTGGAGGGGAGGACCTCAGGCAGGGTCTCTCGGATCTCATGTTTTCACAAGCGACATCAGTGTCTTGCACTGTACTTATATTTAGACATATTGCATTTGGATAGCAGGACTTTGGGATGAGTTTGCTCCATGCAAAGTGTTTAAAGTGTTCTTTTAAGGAAGAATCACCTTCAAAAGCAACCCAAGGATGTTTCTCTGTATTGCCTGCTCGTGGCATGGGGCTGCCCCAGGAGCTATTTGAAAACTGCTGCTGCTGGGAACAGCTAAACTGGTTTTGGTGCCTATCCATTTCACTGGGTGAGTATAGGGTGGGTGAGCAGGGTGTTCCTTTCTACAGATAATTCAATACTTCAGAGCCCACTGAAATAAAAAAAGACTTCAAGGGATGGACTGACCATATTTAGCAGCAGAGATTTAGCAACAGAAGTCTCTAATAGGAGTGGTACTAGAGGCCAGATTGACTAGAATCACATTCTTAAAGCAATTAAGATCCGATTGTATAATGAATGAATTGGAGATCACCACAAAGCTACGAGTTTCCCACCCTTGATTCAAGTTGCAAAGACCTGGGATCATCTTGTTTAGGAATCTGTTGCAAGTACAATTTATCGTGCTGTTGCTGGGAGGATGATGATAAGGGAACAAAGCTGCAGAGTTAATTAATTAATGGAAGTCTGCAGTGGGTGGGGAGGTTCGGAGGCCACAGGGTTCTCGGTCTGCCTTTGGCAGGGCTCTTGTTGCTCTGGAATGTGCTGGTGGTGGCTGCTGCTGTGAGGTGGGATCAGCTTTGATGTGCACTCACAGACCTGCTCACAGCTGGTGGGTGTGTTAGCTCTCCCCTGTCAGGCCTGGTGGCAGGAGCAGTTGAAGCCCATTTCTCTTGGAGAGAGCCTGGAAACAAGAGAAGCCAACACACCAAGATGTGCATGACATGGCCCGTGCTGGGCTCCCTGGAAGGGTGGCTGGAAGGGCCTTGGGCTACAGCTCGCAGTCCCTGGGGGAAAATACACCGCTGCTCTTTGTATTAATGTGTCCAGGAAAAGATTGTTCTCCTTGTTTTATCCAGTGCCTGTTTTTAATCAATGGTTGAGTACGCCCAGATGAGTTTTAGATTTTGATGAATGGGAAGTTTAGTCTGACTCCCTGCTGACACAGGCAAGGCTGCAGAGCTCTGAGTGACAGCACTGAAGGGGAATGATAGTGAGGTACTGCCTTCAAAAACTTCAAACACGTCCCTTTATCACAGTGTGATTCAAGGCATCACTCAGCAAGTTGCTACAGGTGTAAGTTATCATTTGAACACCAACCACATTCCAATAACTGCTTCTGAAACCAGGAGAATACATTTCTCAGTATTGGTCAATATTACTTCCTTCCCCTTTTGAACAGATGGGAGAACTTTCTTTCTTAGCGGAGATGATAGTCCTGGGATCCTCTGCGAGTTCAGGGAACTAGCAGCAGTGTCTAGCAAGGAGAGCTCAGGATTTAAATATGTGCCTAGTTGTTTAGAAGAGGAAACATGGAATATTTGCAAAAGCTCCTGCAGTCCAGTGAGGAGTCCGGAGTTCCAGAGGCAGAGGAGAGCCACGGGACCCGCTTCCTTACGAGTGTATATGGACTGGTTTACTCGGTGCTCCCTTCCAGAACAGTCCCCTTGGATTCAAAGCTGGGCTGGCCAGAGAGGGAATTGCATTGGATGGAACTGCAAGAGCACTCAAGAGCAAGCTCCCCTCAGAGAGCCTGCAGGCTCCAGCTCTAGGCACCAGTCCAGACGAAACCTGGGATCATCATGAGTTCCTGGGGAGCAAGTCCTTTAAACAGGCATGGAGGGGACAGACAGAGTAGAGCAGATAAGAAAACTGCAGGATAAAGCCTTTCTAAAGCTCAGCCCATGCTTCCTTCATTCTTGCTCTGATCCCAGTGTTTATGCAAACTGTGTGATAAGCCTCAAGAGGCTGAACCGGTTGGCTGTTGCCATAAGCAGCTGTCAGCGCCCTGTCTGAGGGCACCACTGCTCTGCCAGGGGGGAAGGTCAGTGTGAGACCCAGGGCTGCTGGCACACTCCCGGCAGCACAAATCAGAGCCAAAGCCAGTGGAGCTTTTCTGGTCACCTGCTTTATTTACAAGGCTCAAGCAGCTCGTCTCAGCTGCAGAGCACTGCTGAAAGTGATCAAGAGAGCATGTAGCTACAGCTTTGTGTTCTGGACCACACCAGGCATGTAAAAAATAAATGACTCAAAATATTGCCAAACTAGCAACACCTGGAAGTTCTTAGTTTAATACGTTGGAAAAGTTTGCATGGATTGTACATCCATACAGTTAATGCTATGCCAAACAGTTTATGTCCTGCCTTACTTAGAATTTACTGATGCCTGGAATAAAGGTGCCTGCTCATCTCAGCAAAGCTGCTTCCAATGTGGCCAACGAGTCCTGGGCACCCAAGGCCTGAGAGCTCTGGCTAACAGAAGCAGACTGGCATGAGGCACTTCACCAAGCATTAGCTCTCCTGTGCTGGTCTGGAGAACATACCAGAGCCTTGCTTGTTCCTGGGAATGTACACGGAAAAGCTTGAATTCCTTGAGCTTGCCACTAGAGGCAAGTTTTCCGGATCAAGGCTCATGTCTGTTCTTCCTCTCCTTCCGATTTATGAATAGCAGAAATCAGCAGCATTCAAACTATGCATTTGGTGGGCGTAAAAGAATGACTCATTAGCTTAATGGAGAGTTATCTGGGCAATAAATGCATGAATAAGGATTGTGACAATGAGTCACTGTTTGATTGTATGCCTCGGTGGAACAGATGCAGGTACCATTTTGCTGGGGATTGGTGTAGGGCAGAGTTCAAGATAGGTTATGGGGAGGCAGGATGCTTTTTTCAGAGCTTAACTAAAGACCTTTAGCCATAAGAAAGTTGTCAAGCTTCACTGGATTCACACTTCCCAAACAGGGTCAGTCTCTGGATGGAAGGATCTTGGAGCTGCTTAGCTAGGTGTGCCCTGCAGGGACTCTCTGCAGGATCCCACAAAGAAAGCCCAAAAAGTGTCCAAAGCACGTCCAAAACAGAGCCAGCTTCCATCAGACCCTCAGTGTTCAACCCTGCCCAGTGTCCTTATCCCCGTCACGTGTTGCCAGCTGGCTGTGCAGGATCCAGAGCCTGGCACGAGGCAGAGAGTGGTTGTGCTTTGGTGTTGCCATAAGGCTGTCAGCTCTGCCAGGACTTGCAGCCTGTGCCACAGCCCTGGAGCATTCCTAGGCTGTGCCCCTTGTGCCTGTGGCACCGCTGCACCTGAAGCTTGTATGTGGGCCCATAGCTGAGGGAGGGGATCCTGGGCAGGGGTCTTCATCTGGGGGTTAGAGCTGACATTTTGGTTCAGGAGGACCTTTTGTCTTGAACAGCTGTTAACTCCACATCAGGGCCTGGCTAGGGCTCGTGGGGCAACCCACAGTTTTGATGTCTGCTCTGAGGAAGAGGCTTGGAGTGGAGGACTCTGCATGCCTGATGAGGTGCCTCGGTTGAAATGTTTAGCAGTCATAAGATCTTAAGTCATTAGTTGCTCTTTAAAGCTCTGGCCTGGAATTTCTGATGGATGGTAGATGCCAGAAAGTGAAATTGCTCTTTTGATCAAATGAATCCTCCCAGTGTGTGAGGGAGTTACAAAACTTCATTGGCACCATTACACAACAAACAATTGCAGCTGGTTTGGGGAGAAGAGTCTCCACCCTGGAGTATGGTCTGTACCACTGCTCCACTCACGTTTTGCCAGGGACCGAACTGGATTTGCAGGTGCTTCTCTAGGTGAGGCTGTACAGGAGCAGGGGCTGCAGCCGACCTGCCTGAGCTTCTGGGCCTTCTGTGAAGAGGGCAACCAAACCTGGTGATGCAGATGTGGATGTAGCACTTGACCTTGTAAGGTTACATGGTATTTCATGAATATGAAATGAAGCTTACAGCTTATAGCTGACTTCTAGGACCCCATGTGTGGCCAGTACCAGGGGGGCTGGGGTGTCTCCTACACTGGTGGAATCACTGTGCTCCCCACGTTAACCCCATATCATTTATGGACGTCATTCTCATTGGTGCAGCGACCTCATCTTGGGGGATGATCCTCCCCCAGAGCTCTGAGCTGCCTGAGTCCCAGCAGGGAATGAACAGGGGGCAGAATCCCCGTGCGACTCGGAGCACAGGTGTTTGATGTGGCTGGCTTCCCCAGGGCCAGCCAAATTCCCACCAGCCACAGCATCGCTCTAACAGGACAAACAAGCAGTACCAACGTGGCAGCCCTGCCAGGTGTTTTGACACCAGGGGGTTGGAGGAGTTCATAGTGGAAAAACAAACAGCACCGACTGAAAAAAATGCTTTTCCCTTCTGTCTGACAGCTCTGGAAAAGGCAATGAACTGTCAGAGTCCAAAGGGCCACGAGGGTGTTAGGCCTTGGTAACTGATGAAATCGTATGGGCTGCTGATGACAGGACACAGCAGTCTAAGGGCACATTGCCCAACCCTCCTGGCATCTTTCTAGATCTGGAGCGACTCTTTTTCTAGGGCAGACCTGCCAAGGGTATCTAGCAAGGAAATGGCCGAGCTAATATGGCTTGCTGGAGTGAATGCCTTCAATCCAGCCTCAAAATGCAGGTCAGCATCTGTCTACAGCAGTCCTCTAGATTGTGATGTGAGTGTAAATATGGCATGAGTAAACTTTGCACACACACAGTCTGACTTTTCCCCTCTGTGCCTTATCCATGCAAGATCCAGGGAGATCAGGGAGCACCTTTATTTGCAGGACTTAAAATAATCCTTAGTAGCACTTAGTTTTGTGTAGGAGTACAAGACTGGAAAGTAACTCAGTGCATCAAGTCCAGGCACTGCAGGGCAAACTAACACCTTAAATAATCCAGTTAATTCATTTATCATGCTCCAGTTTAAAGCCATTTAGTTTTCCTGCCCCAGCTTCCCTGGCTGAAGGGTGACATCAGGATGTCAGTGTGCATCCATCCCTGCTGAGTGCCTGCACACCTCTTACTCTCTGCTGGACTGGCTTTGGATACGAGTTGAGTCCTTAACACATTTCACATCGCCTTGCTGGTTTATTATGGACTCGCAGCCTCAGAAGATTTGAGCTTAAGAGTTTGGAAATCCCTTCTGGAAAAAAACAAACGAATGAAACAAAATTACACAGGCCACAACAGCCTGTAAAATTTGACGCTCGTGCTTATCAGAGGTTCCATTCCAGTTCTTCATTCTGGTTTTGTATTAGCCTTATACTTCAAAAACTAAAAAAGACTCATGGCAAAAAATGAAAATGCTTTATTTCTACCAAGCCAGTAGTTGGTGAAGGTGAAACAGTTTCTGGCTGTTGTGGTGTTTTGCATGAGGCAGTGCCATAAACAGCATTTAGTGACAGCAGCCACCGACAAGAACCTGCAAAGTGACATGTAACATTCATGTAAAATAAGCTTTTCCTTGTCCTTGGGACTGTGGGCTTGAAAGCTCAGTAAATGTTTATTTACTATTTTATTCTTATTTAGAGTTTTGAGTATAAGAGTAATGATTCCCCTCTAACAGTCCTGTTCTCCTCTCCAAATCTGATTTTCTAGCTGCTTTATGTCTATCTTTCATGATGGTCCCTCATCCCCTTTGGCAGATCATGAGCCAAAGAACACAAAGGACATGAACTGCTCTCTTTTTTTGCAATTATTTGGGAAGGTTTCTTTTTTGTTGTTTTTTGGTGGTAGTGGTTTTTTATGTACCACAAGAGACGTTGTGGTTTGTCATTGTAGGATCTTGTTGTTTCTGACTCCTCAAAGAAGGGGCGATAACATCAGCAGACTGCTAGGGAACAACAGCATTTGATGTCTGCCACAGGGCTGGTTATGTGTCAGGGTACAGCTGTCCTGGAAGCTTCTACAGAGGTCCCCACTCCCCTCCATGAGGATCAGACCAGGTGCTCTGTTCTTTTCTGAAAGACAGGAGCAGGGAGTGTTTAATGTGGAGAACAAGCAGAGCATGCACAAGTCACTAGTGTGTGCACACAGCTGCAAAGCAGACACGTGATGGCACGGGTAATTACGGGTTCAGATCCACTTGCTGTTCAAGTGGGCATTTTCCACTCAGGTTAAGGCTTCCCGTGTGATCCAGCAGAGTCCCATCCACAAGCCCATTTCATTTACCCCTCTGCCCTTTCATGAGAAAGAGAGGCCAGGAGAGGGAGAGAAGAGAGGGAGAGGAAGAGACACTGCTTGTGCTGTGAGCATGTCCCAAAATCTGTAGCAAGCCCTGAAAACTTCAGGCTTCTCTTGGTGTCAGTCAGGCCCCTCTCCACTGAGGCTGGTGGGCACATGTCAGCCCTACAATAGCAGATGTAAAATAAAAATCAGGGCCCAGGTCTGAGGATCACTGCCCTTCCCAGAGGGGGAAAAAAAAAAAAGAGTTCTCCCAGTGCTACGCCCTTCCTTTCCAACCTCTCCCCTAAAACCAGGTTACCCAATTCCAATATGATTTACCTCACAGCTGCCACTTTGAAATGCTTTCCTCCTGTCATCCTTGTCTACCCCTTGCTATTAACCACTCTGTCACATGCCTTGCATGGCATGACTTAACCATCTGAGACTTTGGACTCGATTTACATATATAAACAAATAAAAAAATACATACCTGCAGTTGCTGTGGCCAGCTGCCTGAGCAGTAGCTGCATTCCTAGATCATGACATTTGACAGGGACACAGATGGGACTTGCCTGAAGTGCTCCTCGCTGAGAGCCATTGGCAGCAGCCAGTGCCTCTGCTCTCACAGAGGTATAAATCCAGCCAGGTCTGTGCCTTCTTGTGCAAGAAGCTTGCATCTGCTCCAGCACATGGCCCAGGAAATGCTGCCAGTGGTGAGGGAGTGCCTGGGAATGTCCATGCAGGAGCTGAGGTGCAGCTGTATCCCGGTCATACACACCAGGCCTGGTCCCGAATCCCATCTCCATCCGACAGCTTGCAATGGGAAAGGAGAATTGCAAGGGCAGGATGGGGGAACAGATAGATGTCAAACCCTGACTTCCTTTAAATAATCAGCAGCCTCCCTTTGCCTTCTGCACGTGAGCGAAAGCCTCAGCTCTGTTGTCTCTGGTGAGAGCCAGGTGCAGCCATGGCCCAGGGACCCACTTTGTCCCTAGTGCCGGAGCGTGGCACCTCAGCTGCGAGCCCCGTACAGCCTCCTTGCTGCCACGGGCACTGCCAAACATCCTGCTAGTTTAGTTTCATCTGCAAATGTCAAAGCTTAGCTCCTGTCTTGAAAATTTTGGCAAAAACAGTTCCTGGTATTACAGACCCCAGCTGAAGGTGGCTCAGAGGAACCCAAAAATCTCTGGACACCTGTTGCCCTGACAGAATCCAGACATTTCTTCCTTGAAGTCCTAAGGGAAAGAAAGGTATAGTCAAAGCCCTGCTTTGTCTCAAGGGCACGTTAAATGCTCAGCCCTTCCTGTTGAGGGATTTTGGGTAGGACATGTGAGGAGCTAAGGTTAATAAATGATCAAACACGCTGTTAACAGTTAACATTTCTTGGCACCGCGTGAAAACCATCTCTAGCTCCTGTGGCAGGAACGAGAATGCCCACATGTTTTAAGTCAGGCATGTGTTTAAACACTTGAGTCAATTAAAACTCCAGGGCAGCACAAGTTTCATTAATAATAATCCAGTGTTTCACCACAGGATACTCTAATTGTTCCTCATGGGGATCCCAGGGACAGAAGATTAACCTTTTAAGAAGCTCACACGATAACATTCAAAGCACTACTCAAAATGATAATGAATTGCCTGTTCATCTTGTAGACTTTGATGACAGCGACCAAAACAATGCACGTCGGGTAGCTGGTCTGGGGGGCAGACTTCCCCTGGATTACAACAAAGTTTTGGATAACAATTTATCACGGTTTAGTACGTCACAATGCCTCGCTTTTCCAATTCAATATTCATAAGACCCTCGGGAACTTTGCAACCCAATAATTAAGCCTCTCTGCTCTGTTGGGAAATAAGCATGTAGGAGCAGCACAGCATCTCAGCATAAGCCAGGAAAAGCCCAGATGATTGATGTGATTTGGGAAATCCCACGTTTAGATGGCCTTGGTGCCCAATCCCAGGAGGCAGCTTGAAACTTTATCCAACGTGGGCCTCCTTGCCACGTGATAACTGTGCAGGAGGCACTGCCTGTGAAATTAAAACAGCAAATTAAAGCAACAGAGATCACCCAGAGAGATGAAGACTGTCCCAGAGACACCCGAGGAACACTCTGTAAGCCAGGATTTGTTCTCTTCATCTAACCCACAGCCACCCTGGCCTTCTCTCCTCACTGTGCCGCTTATGACTCAAACACCTTTAGCCAGGAACCAAGCAGGAAAGCTGTCTGGAGCCGGCGTGCAACCACACAAGAGACCAGTGTGTGGAATCACGGGAGCACTCACCCATCCATGGCACCAAGAGAACGCTTGGTGTGCCAACAACTGCAGCTCAGCATCTTAGCAAAGTAATTAACTCTCCCCAAAATTCAGGATAAACACACGATAGAAAGAATCTGATAGGGAGCATATGTGACAGAAAGCAGATGAGGAGATGGATGCAGCCTAGGTGAAGGGTGATGGTGGGTTATGCTGGAGGGGTTGGCAAATGGTACCCTTTCCATGTGCTGGTCAGCCCTGGTTTCTATGTGCCATGTTACCCTGAATAAAGAGGCCTTCCTGTTCAATCCTCCTTAGGATCTGTCTTTATGGGTGGGCGAGGCCAGGAGCAGCTGAATCAGAAGCCGTCTCTGGAGCCCTTGGGCTGCATCCAGCGGAGGAGCAGCTGCCTGCTGGGCTGCTCATAACGGGAGGGGCAGCCCCTGGAAGCAGCAGCAGCAGCAGCAGCAGCAGCAGCACCCCGACGTGTCAGCACAAAACAGCCGGGCACCTGGCTCTGGTGACTCACTGTGACAGCAAACGTGCCCTTCTGCGCTGAGAGCCGCCGTGGGGATCAGGCCCCAAAGGCCAGTGGCCGCTGTCCCCAGGGCCACCTGGCCTGCTGCCATCCCTGCCAGCCAGGGGCCTGCACGGGGCTCTGCCTGGGCCAGCGCCACAGCACCGGGAGCACAGATGTTATCCCAGGGCAGGTTAAAGCCGGACAGAAAGTCAGCATTAAAGACAGATGTGAAGATAAAAACGCTCAGATTTCCATCGATTTGCTTTGCCACATCATTCGCAAAAGCTCTTTGATCTTGACTCATCTGTTGCTATAATTACTGAGCGATGGTTGATGCAAACACGCTTCCCACCGCGCCTGGGTCACTGCAGCGAGGACTCCTGATCGAGGGCTGACCCAATCCTGCGCTCCCGTTCCTTCTCAGCTCAAAGGGCTTCACACTGAGGCTTTTCTTTGCTTTGGAGATCAGAACTTGTTGACTGGCAGGCAGTTAGCTCTCTGCCATCCCTATGGAGCAGGCACCGGGCAAAGAGGCGCTGCTACAGGGGCAGGCTCTAGAGAGAGCTCGTCGCGGGCAGACAAGATGCGGAGCCGTGCCTGGGGGTAGCTGAGGATCAGACAGTTGGGGTGCTTATCTGTGGGTGATCACTTCACCTTTTGATGTTCCCTGGCTGCTGTTTGGACAAGCCCATTCGGGAGCTGTTCCAGAAAAGCCTCTCCACTTTACGGTTTTAGCAGAGTAAGGCAGGACCTGATCCTTGATGTAAACACACCTTCAATAAAACAGGTGCATTTTATCTCCTGCAGTTCCCTGCCTCCAGCAGCCAGGTCAGTCCTGTGCTCCCTCTGCTCCCTCTGCCTGCCTGTGGCATTCCTAGGGACAGGCTGCAGCTTGTCCAAGGTTCCTTTGATGCTGCCTGTGCAGGCTGCAGAGGATGAGTCGGTGCTGGGGACAAAATGCTGCTTCATGGAAAAGGGAGAAGGGAATTCACTGGCAGCAGGGGTGACAATGGGAGAAGCCCCTAACCTCCTGAGGACCAGAGAGAAAGGAGGGACTTTAAAGATGGTGTCTCCCCTGAGCATGCTTGCAGACGTGCAGGGGCAACAGGGATGCCACTGCCTTTCTCCAGTCTGGTGGGTGACATCCTGCTGTTTAAAGTGAAAGGCTGCCTTGGTCCTACAGGATCCTTCTGTCCTTTCTTTCTCTCCATGCCAGTAGCAGGAATGAACTCAGAGGCCCTGAGTCATGGGCAGCCACATCAGCCCAATCCTGTGTCCTCTGGTTTTAAAAAACTCTACCTAGAGCAGGTCTCTTATCTATATTCAAAGGCCAGTTGAACCAAGTAAGCCATTGCCAGTTGGAAAGGGCTTTTTATTGATTTACCAGTTTCCACTTTGCCATATCAGTGATTTCCATTTTCACTTGTCCTTCTCATCCATGGAGTTTCACTTGTTCCTGGGGCAGTTACAGTCAGCTTCCAATATCTTAGCAATTGCCACAGGGTGATTTAACTTAACCAATTAACGTAACGAGTAGCACACAGGAAATGAGAGGAGAAAATATTTATGGGAAATGGAATTTTTGAGGAACAGGCCACTTAGTGAAGTTTGTCTCAGATGCTCTGCTTGGAGGTTCTTTTGCTTATATGTCACACAATTTCTTAGGCAGGAGATGGAGCAATTTCCCTGTATATGTAACTGTCAGTTCTTTGTAATAGAACCACAAAAGGGGGTCAAGTGGGAATGCTGACTTTGAAAGGCTGAGATTTCAGGAACTGAAGATCAGTGTGGGAAGTTTTGCTGTTGCACTGATGATACAAATTTAAAGAAGAGCCTTTACCAGGTTTCTTTTGCAATGGATCAAAAGCTGACTAGCTCATTCCAGTGGGTCAGAGTCCAAAAAGGCTGCAGCTTGTCCCAGGCCTCCAGACATCCTTGACACCCTCAGCCCCGAGCACCAGTGGTGCCCAGGCCGGGTTCATCTGCTCATCAGGCAGCCTTTTGCTCATCAGCCAACCATACTCTTGTATGGGGCATTCTCCCTCTTTCTTCCCTTCAAGTATCCTTTACAGAGGCACTGCTCCCCTTCCCTTATCCTAACTCCAAAGGATACCTGTAATTTTCATTAATTTCTATGTGTTGAAATTTGCTTTCACAATTAGGTTTATTACCGTCTCATCTCTTGCATGCAATACATCGTTTCTGCCTTTTGACAAAAAAAGTATTGTCACCATTGTCAAATTGAAACCCACCGATGTTATGGCAACAAAGCAATTGCACTGTGAGAGATTCCTGTTCTGTGGGAAATGGACAGCTCAGGAGTTTTGTTCCTGTCCAACCATGGAAAAAAGTTACAAAGTACTGCTGATTGAGAAGAGACTGGAGTGACAATTAACACAAATGATTCCCTAGCTAATGGGAGGTGCTCTCTGGAAGGAAGGAACACCTGAGACCTCTCATACCTGAGAATAGCTCAGCACTCATCACTGAACTGCTGAGGGATTCCAAGCTCCATGTGACCTGTGGCCCATCGGCCTGGTTAGCAGCTCCTGGGTGGGAAGGCAAGTGGAAAAGTACTGCTGAGGTGCAGTTCCCTCAGCTCCTCCTCAAGAGCCAATGACACCTGGTATCCTGCATTTCCCAAGCGTCCTGTGTGCTAGGGAGGGAGCTCTGCCATGGCTGCAATAGATGGAGCTGATAACGCGTGCCCACGGCTCCTACCGGGAGCAGGGCACGAGAGGCATGGCTCAGGGTGGCAGCACCAGGAATTCTGTCACCTCTGCTTGATCTGCCTTGATTGCAGAAAGGATCAAAGCATCTACAAATAGTCCTTATGAAGGACTGGAAGGAATACTGGGTTTAGGTCACAAAACAAGCAATTATGTGCCAAAAGGAAAATGCCCAAATGTTCTCAATGCATTATTGCTTTTTGTAAGTTCACCTTCATGGTGCGTCACTTTCAAAGGGTCAGTCATATTTCCAAAAGACACATGTTTCTGGATTACACTTAATTGTATAATTAAGGGAATTGGGAATGTGGTGGGCACGGGGCCAGGAGCCCCTGGGTGTCCTTCCCTAAGGTGTGACTTTCCTTGCTGCTCTGCCCCAGAGGCAGCACAGCTCTCCCGGGCTGCCGAGGAGCCAAGCATTCTGCAAGGAGTAACACTGACCGGGAGAGAGGTGAGGAGCAGCCCATTGTGAGCCCTCTCCCCGGAGCCTTCTTGTGTTTAATGAGGCTTTTCTGGTAGGAAGCAAAGCAAAGAACCCCCCAAGCCGTGGGGAGAGTCCTGACGGCAGGAAGGAAGTGATTAGACGGTGACATTCAGAGCTCCCACTCGTAGCCAGCCCTTCCCTAACAAAAGGAAGTGTTCCTGCTTTGAAGTTTATTTGGAAAGCTTTAAAAATACTTACTAATTGAGGAACACTTTGCAATGTAAATATGCTCCCTAGGTACACTAAGAATTAGATAACAAGCTCATAGCCCTTTCAGGAGCACAGCTTGTCACTGCCAGAGCCTCCCTGAGAGGCCTTGGGTCATCCTTTTCCCTTATTCACAGTGAGTGGCGTGCTGCTCAAGCAGACATTCAGGCCCGGTGAAATTCCATGCCAGGGAGGAAAGTATGGGCCTGTTGTCCCAGCCAGCTTCCTCCTTGGGAGTATTGTCCATATTTGCCTTATCTGTAAAATACCCACCTCCAGGTGTTGCCCTGTAATCTTTCCAGCTTTTGGATCTCTGTAGAGGAATAGTAAAGGTGGGAGCAAACATGTTTTATGTAAGCAGCAATCCTTGAGGCATCCCGGTCTGGTTCTACCAATAAATGTAGCCTTCCTTTCAGCTCATGGAGACAATTCCCTCTGCACATCCCTCAGCCAGCCCTGAGTGCCCTGTGTCAGACTGTGACCCAGCTGTATAGAGAGAGGCTGGCTGGCAGCAGCGCTCCTTTGACACTTGCGTCATGCTGAAGTGACTCAAGGAGGTCAGGAGCAGGTCTCCAGTGTGTAGAGAACCTCCTCTTCAGAGGAAACCGGTCACAGGAGATAGCAAGGGCTGCTTTTTCACTCACTCGATAATGCCACTGTAGAACTAAGAATGCACGTCATGCACATTCAGTCATTTGCAAATAATCGATCTAAAGTAAATCTTCCAGTTACTTTTCCTTCAGGTGTAGACAGCTTCCAGCTCCTGGCTGGGTGGGGGATTTCCTGTCTGCGTTTGGTTTGTACCTTTTCCAAGGCCTGCGGTTTGCCAGCTGCTTTGTGCCTCCCATTAACACCTGCTGCATGCTGAACTCGTTTCTAATTTTATGACCGGGGGAGTGAGGCCAGCCTCCTGCGACTGGCAGAATCTATCCTGGCAGCTGGGTCTGGGCCTCCTTCTGCCTGCTGTGAAGCCAGAGGGCTTGCTCGCTTTTGTTTTGCCAAAAATTACCTCGAGAGTATAGAAAGGGAAAGCAAATAGAAAGGGAGCAACACGGAAGCACGACTTCCAGGTTCTCTCTGTTCATCTGCCAGCGGGCTATGCAGAGCTGTGCATTCCTCTAGAGTGTACTTTGCCCCTTGGTCTCCAGGTCTGACACCTTTTGAGATAGAAGCCATCTGAAATGGGGATTTCCATTGCTCTTTCTTTCCTGAGGAGCCTGGGACTTGGGGCATTCTGTGGGGGCCTAGATAGGTGCAAGACATACACACACACTCCTGGAAATGTGGCTGGAAAAGCAGAGAGATGCAGGGAGAAGCTGAGGGTGGGCTCCTCTCGCAGGTCCAGGTCACAGGCACCAGATGTGAGCAGACAGCTGAGGCAGCTGCAGGGCTCCAGCTCACACACACACACACACACACACTGGTGAATGTCAGGCACAGCAGGCACCTGGAAACAGCAGGAAACACGCCTTTGGCAGCATCCTCCAGGGAGAGCAGTGCTGCTTTCCACTGCTGGCATAGGAGGGGCTTTGGGAAAAAGCTGCTGTCAATCCTGTCATCTTCTCAGAGATGGACAGATGTGCTACATTGTCCATCCTGTTAGGATATCCTGACACTTCACCTGGGACATTCTTCAGGGAAATACAGAAAAAAGCCCTAAAAAAATCTGCAAGTGACAGGTATTTGTAGACAGGTTAAACAGTGAGTACATGAGAAGCAAATATTTTGGCTAAGGACCTGTGGCATTCCCAAGCAACAGGGAATAAGGCAGTCATGTTACCTGCTGAATCACAAGTCTGCTCCTCTGATGAGGAGCTGGGAGCACCACCAGGAGCATTAAACAGGAGCTGAAGGTTGGAGAAAATTTCCACATAACCACCCCATTGTAAAAGCTGCGTTGCAAGGGTAAAAGCAGAAATGGGGGAAAATTTCTCACTCGTTCTTTTCTGCTTTCTATTGAGGTCAACGCAGGAGATTTCTAGAGCAAAGGGCAGAGTGACTCAAGTGTACATGAAACTTTGCCGGGAAATTGTCTCAAGTCCCACAGTGCTGACATCAGAGCACTTCACCCCGAGCACTGGGTCCTCACACGCTCTGTGTGCAGGGCAGGGGCACTCAGCTTTAGGTGCCCAGGTCAGGGACTGTAGGGATGATGCAACCAGTGCACAACCAGTTCTCAGCTTGGGCTAAAGGGCACCTGATGGAGCCACGCTAAGTCCAGACACTGCTGTGGACTTGGAGAGCACACCATAAATGAGGAAAGTGGAGCCCCCATGGCTGCCTGTTTGACAGGGACCATAAATGAGGATGAATGGAGCCCCCATGGCTGCCTGTTTGACAGAACCATAAATGAGGATGAATGGAGCCCCCATGGCTGCCTGTTTCACAGAACCATAAATGAGGAGAAGTTTCACAGGAATGGGAATGTCTCTGCCAGCGAGAGCCCTGAGTGACAGGGTCCCTGCAGCTGAGTGTGCTCAGAGTAGAAGCCTTGTATGAGTTGCCCAAGAATTGCCCCCGTGGTTCCCAGTGAAGCACATAGCGTGTAAGATAACATCAGCTGCAGACAGCTGATGACAAGGTGAGTGTGTAGGTGTCTAAGAGGTTTTAAAAAAAACAACAGAGGAAGTTTGTTCTCATCCAAGCGGATTTCCTGGAGCGGTGAGTGACATGTTTCCACTCTACCTTTGGCATATGCCTGTACATCTGGCAGGCTGAGGTCTGACAACCTCATTCATTTCTAGTGAGAAAGGAGCAGTTGCCCTTAAAAGTGCTGTGTTAGAGCCTGTTCTGTCCCTGCCTCTGCTGCACCCACCCCTGCCCTTGTGCCCTGTCCAGGGCAGCTCAGGGGGAGGGAGCAGGGGACAACTAACCTCCATGGAGAGCATCTTGCTGCTGCCACCCTGGCATGCCGTGCCTGCTGCTTTGGGCCAAAACTCTCTCCTACCACAGGCACATGCAGTAAATTGGATCCTTGGTAGCCCCTCCTGTTCCTGTGCTGGTTTGTGGCTGTGACAGGCCACACAAGGCCTTTGCCCTTTTGCTCATCACCAGGTATCCTAATAGGTCTTCTTTGCTTTAGCCACCTTGGAAAATGTTTTTCTCTTGTTTTAAATAAAATTATGTCGTGACACTGAGCCAGCTGCTAGAAGTGTTATAGCTTGAGGATTAGATAGCATGGGAGTAAGTTATATTATAGCTGTTTGCTGACAGCTCTGTTTAAAACCAAAAGCAGCCATCTAGTTAGCTTGGAAAGCATTCCACTGGTGTAACCTCCGCATCCCCGAGGCTTTGATTCCAGCCTGCAGCCTGCTGGGGCTGCTCCATCCGTGAGTAAACTGTGACATCTGGTGGCCACACTGGAGCTTGGCAAGCGCCAGGACCCCTGGCAGCAAAACGTTCCCAGATCGCTGTGGCAGGCCGTGATGGATACAGAACCCTGCCAGGGGATAAACAAGGGCTAAATAATCACCCTGACAGCTTTCTCCCTCCCAGCTGCACACGTGTCCCGAGCCACTGGGAGAATAATACAGCCTGGGGCAAACCTGCTGGCCTGCTCTCAGTTTAGCCTGGGTGTGAGAATCTGTCCCCACTGGAGGGTCAGGAAAGCTTGTGTCAATCAGCTTAAAGCTCTGCATGCCAGGACTCCCCTGATAAATGTGGAAACACCATTTCTCCTTTGCCTTTGAAGCATCTGTCTGTCTGGGGGATGAGCTCTTTACCCAGTTCCATGTCTGGATGTGTGATGGGTTTAGAGGTGTGAACACTCCCCGGAGAAGGAACCTGTGGAGTCAGAGAAGTTGAGCAGGCAGCAGCCTGGCCCCACTGTGCACCTACTTTGTGTCTTAAGCTGCAAATAGCAGCTGTGTAAACCCTTTGTTCTGGGGAGTGTAGGAACAGACAGGGCAGGCTGAAACTTGGACTAATGATACAGAATGAGTGAGGTGTTTCAGGTGACATCCAGAGAAGTACGTCAAGGTACAGACAAGAAATGTGTGTGCAGAGGAGGAGCAGGTGACTTGGGAGATTGAGGAACAAATTTAGAGTCACGCAAGGGCTGACAAAGCTTCTCCTTAGACTTATGTGCTTCCAAGAGCTGGATCCTATTTTGTTGGAAACCAGCGTGGTGGAGAAGGGCATAAGCACCAGCTCTATCTTTGGCCCCAGCATGGCTCCAGTGTAGAGGCAAGAAGCCCAAGAGCAAGCAGGTTTCCTGTTGTGGATGCTCACCACATGGCTCCCTGCTATAAGATGGGGTCTTTAGAATTTCCTGCCTTGTCTTCAGCCCTGCTGCACCTGACAACTGGGGAGCTGTCAGGGAAGCTCTGGGAATCCCTCTTTGGTGGTGGAACTCAGATGAGAGCCTTCTCACTCTGTGGAGTGTAGTCCTCTGGTGTAGTCTCAGATGCCATCACGCATCCCCTGGATGCAGGGAGCGGAGAGCCAGGCACACACCCGTGCTGCCCTGCTCGTTTTCATGGACATTTGGAGATGCTGCCAGGGACCTGCCTAAAGGCCAGGCTGTTGTGCCCTTGTCTGAGAGGAGGTGCAGCAAGAGAGGAGCCAGCTTGGGCTCATTCCTGCAGGAGGGGCTGGGAGCTGGGAGCTGTGTGCTCCGTGCCAGCGCTGGGAGCTGGGCAGCACGTCCCTGCCCTGTCTGTCACGTAGCCTGCACAGAGATAGGATCTGGCTGCAGGGGCTGCACCTGCTGACACGGCTGGGGGGTCCCAGCTGTGCTCTGCCTCGGGTCTCACCAGTGATCAGGGCCAATTCATTTTCCTTGCTGCTGAGCTCATCTGTCACTTGCTGTCCCAGTGAGGCCGCTGTGTAACACCAACCCTGGAGCACGTTTCTTCACAAGGAAGAAGGCACCAGTCCCTTCTGGCCTGGCACTAGGATTTCCCTGCAATCCAGTGGGCTGTCTGCCCTGGGGTCTGTCACTCTGCTTCTGGTCCAACACCTGCTGCCTGCCAGCAGCATTAATGACCCCTGACTGTCCCCTCCTCGCCCAGCAGTGACATTTGCAGCCTCAAGGCACAACACTGCACCAATGGTATTTTTGGCCTTGGCCTGACCTTCACATCAGCCTCAGCTGATGCCGTTGCAAGGCCATTGCATCACCATTTGCTCCCTGTAGGATGTCCTTTATCAAGAACAGTGTCATAAGGTTACTGGTTTCTTATAGAAGTGACAGGACATGATCACAAGCTTGTTCAGACCCAGATCTTGTTTCTGAAATGTCATTTCAAATAAGTGTCATGTTCTAGCACCTGCTTAATGGAGAAAAGGAGCTGGATATGTTCAGTAAAACCCAGAGCTTGCACAATGGAGCTAAAAAATTAGCAAAGAGCAGCTTGGAAGTACCACAACCCTATCTAGTGGCAGATTCACCACAGAGAGAGCCTGTGGGTTTTAAAAGTCACTTTAGCTGGCTCAGCATGCTGGGGAGCATGGGGACTGGAGCTGTAGGAACCAGCTCCCCACAGCCATTTGTGCAAAGGGACAAATGTTTAGCGTTTTGGGGCTGTTCCGTGCACAGCGGTGCCGTGCGGGTGTGAGGTACACGTGGCACAGCAGTCACACCTCCGGGGGCAGCTGAGAGGGGCAGTGAGCAAATCAGCAACCTAGTGCACTTCTCTGTCCACAGCAGAGTTTGGCTTTAGGAGCAGAGTGCAAACCTGGCCCTCCACAGGGGCTCTGCTCTTGTCTGATGGCAGCTGTCCTGTTGCTGCTGTCCATCCGCACATAAATGCACAAAGCTGACCGGGTAACCCAGTCAGAGTTCTATTTAAAGGAGATGCTGCTTGCTGAGCACTTGGGAACTCGTGAGGAGCAGGAGAAAAGGTCCTCATCCTCCTCCAGGTCTTTCAGGGGCTAAGGGAAGGAACCCTGCAATGGGACAATGGCAAATGCCACGACTGCAGGTGGTACAGGGGCCCTCACCCAATCGTTCTGGTAAAGTATTCACAAAAAGAAATATCTCTTAGGCTTGTATGCACTGCTGAACCCTTTGTTGAAAAGAAATTCTAGGAAAAACTTGACACAAAGGAAGAGAGTTTGGCAGTTCTTGAGCTTGCAGGAGACCAGCAGCTGGCAGAGGTTGGTGACCAGGTAACACAGGTCAGGCTGCTTTTGCTTCCCTGAAATCCATGTTTTGGATCCAACTGGTCCAGAAAATAGTGTAGCACCTGCCATAAAGAAATGGCAAAGCCTTCCCATGTTCAGACTGTGCAGCACAGGGCTGTTCCTGAAAACCCATGGTGGAAAGGGTGTACATGAAGGGACCTGCACTGCCTGGTCTGGATAGGGTGTGTAAGGCTCTGCTGTTAGCACATCCTCATCAAAAGAACTGCTCCTGCTCTTCTCTCCTGGTGCTCTCTGCAGCTCAGCATCTCTTTCTGTTCCTCTGTATCATTGTGAGCAGCACATGTAACATGGAAAGGAGAAATCTGTCATGGATTTCCCTTCTTGCTGGCAGCTGCTGGCTTTGACAGAGACCCTGTGCCAAGGGTCTGAATGCTGTGCAGACAGGAAAACCACCCTGTGTCTGCGATATCCGAGTCACAACAGGACAAGAAAAGGTTCATAAGAGCTAAGAATAAATCTGATTTTCATGACACAGCCAAGAATGCAGACAAGTGAATACCTTCAATTGACAGTAATAGTTATCACCAGGCACGTCTGCTAGCGGCAGGAAGACAGACCACTGGGATGGTGCAACAAAGTAATCCACAAAACAGGTTTTCTAATTGGGAAAGACACTTTGAACAGGATTTTTTACAACCTGTTTGTAACCAGTTAGTCTGTCTCCTGAACTCCTTACCCTCACCTTGTTATCTCTTCAGTCATTTCTTGCAATTTTGAACATTTTGAAGTTGCATCCAAAAGAAAGAATTTCCTAAACGTGACACTGCAGAGAACAGCAGTAAGTTGCAGAGTGCCATCTCTTGGGAGGAGTGCCATTGTCCAGGGCTGGCTGCCAGATGAACAGGTCCCTTCCAGGCTAAGGCCAGAGCAGCACTCAGATGCCTTTTGCTTTCCTGAACTGAGGCTGTGCTCGTGCATCCCCCCCAGGGAAGGAGGAAGGGAGGAAATGTCCCTGCCAGACCAACTCTGCACCAGCTTCCCATGTTTCCCATACCCAACCAAGCCACAAGGTTTGCTGACAGCACAGCTGCTCCTTGTCCCTGCCAGGGCTGGGGACAGGCTCCAGCAGCCGTGGGATGGGCAAAGCACCAGCAGCTCCCTGAGGGGGCACTGCTGCCAGGGCTGCTAAAACTGATTTCCACAGTGCAAGCTGCAGTGAGAGTACTCAGGACTGCACACCAGCTCTACTGGAGCCTAACAATGAATGGCCAAGTGAAGCTTTGTTCTGGACATCCTTGACTCCAACCCCCAGCCTGGAACTATGAGTTATGCCTGGGAGTCTGGGTCTTCTTTAAATTAGCTATTGATTAAGGCCTGACTTGATTTAACTTCCTTGGGCCACTCTTAAAAATTACCAGGCACAGAAGACTGCGGTCTTCCCAAGAACAAAAACTGAACACTCATCCTTCCCTACTCAGGTGGTGAGAGCCTCACTCTGTGGGGCATCCTTACCTTCGTCTGCCAGAGCAGACTGATTGTAGATGCTCCTGCAGATATTAAAAAGTACATTTTTTAATTAGGACAGAAGAATTAAATGAGGACAAAGGAGACATATTCCCTTTATTACAAAAAAAAAAAAAAAAGTATTTGATGCATTTACCATTCTCTGTTTTCTTTTAAAATTTCATCTTTTATTTACTCATAAAGAGCCAATAAGTTATATAAATCAGAGTAGTTTTCATTTCCTTACTGAAGTAGTCAATAAGATTTTAACTTAGATTTATGCTGACTCAGTAGCACTTTAGATCTTGGAGTGCACTGGTCTTTGTTTTCCACAGCAATTCTTCACCTCAAGGCTACGTTTCCTGCACAGCTTCCCATGCCAACTCTCCCATGGCAGGAGCAGAGCACTGTGGTTCCAGGAGGTTCTGAGAGCAGCCTGGGCAGTGTCCAGGCACACCCATCTGTGTGCAGGGCCCCTGGCACCCCCAGAACCCTTCTGCCTCCCTCCCACCGCTCTCCAGAGGAAGCCACAAACTACACTGAAGCTCCATGCTGAAGGCAGGGGCAATGACTCCATGTGACAGATGTTAAACCAAATACTTTTGTATTTAATTATGTTAAGAGCTCGAGGAAGTTAAAACCGTAGACAAATGAACAGAACTGTCGATGACAATGAACCAAGGCAGCATCATTGTCATTCCCTGCTTTAAACAGTGTCTGAAGCAACTTCTAAACAAGTACAACCTGGGATATTCATGTAGAACTGAAACTGTGATTTTTGTTTGCTTTACCTAGTACAAAGGATTTTCCAACACTTGAGTAACTTTTAACTAGGCCCATGGTTGTCATTTCCCCATCTGCTTCCCACAAGCAGATGTTTTCCTTTGTACACCAGTAATAGATTTTTACCCAAAAAACAATGCAATCTAGTTTTCATGGTAACACACAACAGCTTTCTAGTCTTGTTCCTCTTCATCCCCATCCTCATCTTCATCCCCTTGATCTCCAGATTCAGTATCATCTTCATCTTCAACCTGAAATACAAGATCTGTTGTGAGCAGTAATATCCCTTATTCTGATCCAACCTTTAGAAGGCAAGACAAATTCTGAATGCAAATAAGCCCTGAAAGATAACCTGAAACAACTGTGCCACATCAATTCATCCTTATTAAATGCAACTGTCATCTTGCCAGGGCCATAGTTCTTTACTTCTCTGCTGAACATAGCTGACCACAACAGGCACTGGTCATCTTCCTTGGATGGCTGCCAGGCATTGAAAAGGTAACTGATAGATTTAACTTCCCTCTGCTTATAGAAAGGGGCCTCTCCAGACTTGTTGCATCGAGTATTGCCATGCCCAGACCTGTCTCAGACCTAAGAAATCACTGGTCTGTTCCTTCCCTTACCGGTACACCGAGGTCCTTCAATTTGATCTTGAGTGCAGATATTTTCTGATCCTGATCAGCCAAAAGCACCAGGAGATCATCCTGTTCTTTCTTGGATTCTGCAACTTCTCGCTGCAGTTTACTTTTCTCATCCTGCAATATAGCAACCGTGCTACTGGATGAGTCCAGGTGCTGCTTTAGTGCTTCCTTCTCCTCAGAAAGGGCTTGGACTTCACTCTGGCAACAGGGAAAATCCCACATCAAATCACAGCACAAGCACAGGTAAAGCTCAAGCCCTGTATCCTTCCAACACTTCCTAAACACAGCCTGTAGCAGCTCCAGCTGGTTGGTTCCTGTAGCTGTGGTCCCACACACACTTACACATCCTTCCACAATCTATTACAAACCATTGGATAAGGCAGGAACAACATTAACAGTGGTTACCTTCCACCCAGTCCAACTGGACTGGCTGTGTCAGAGTAAAGCTACACCCTAGACTGTCCTTACCAACCCTTTAAACACAGGTTTTCATTTCCCAAGTGAGAAATGAAGGAGACATCCAGCCTCCCTTCCAGAGCCCCAAACACTAAGGCTGCTGAGGAAACAAACCACTCCCAGCAGCCCTGGCTACTGCAGAATCCTCCTAATTGAAGGCAGAGTATCCAATGGCTTGGTTTGGTGCCCACCCACTACCCACCTTCAGTTCTTTGATTTCCTGCTCCAGTCGTGCCTCCAGTTCTGAGCTCGTTGCTGCTGTTGTGCCGCTGTCTCCTAACGCAGGATCTGCAGCTGCATTCTGTGGACAAGGAATTGAGACATTACACAGTTCTGTAAAAGCATATTCCCTTTACACAGCATAGCCATGGTGATAACACAGACCCCATGCTGCCAGGCATCAGCAAACTGGGCTTCCCTGGGTCCCAGACTGCACACACCAAGAAGAACACCAAGTGAAACCTTCATTCCACAGCAGCTGCACTTGAATGATTTGTGGGGTTTTTTTCTAGGCAGACCCTATTACAGGCATCCACCCTTGCTCTGATACTTCTGAAGCACCACACAAGTCTTTTTATCAGCTTAAAGATCCAGTTCTCTGGGTAAGATTACTAAAAATAGCAACAGCTTCATCTCTGTGAGCCCTACACTAAGTTATTTCCAAAATGTGGCAGCTGCCTGTCGGCTACAACTGCCACATGGCACAAACTTGAGACCGAACCTCTCCACTCAGAGCACACTAAAGCCAGTCCTCCAAGCAAGGGAGGCAGCAGGAGGCAGGATGGGTGTGAGGTGGCCTGGCAGCTGGAGGGCCACAGGGACACACCTCTGCCTCCAAAGGCACCATCACAGGCACATGTGGCCAGCACCTGTGCAATGGCATCTTCCCCCAGAGCAGCTGAGCCTGCCTCTGTGAGCACGAGCACATCAAACACTCCTTTGTCAGGGCTGGGGGCCCCTAATCCTGCAGCATCTCTTCTTAGCTCTGCAGCACTTGGAGACAGCTTCTCCAGGTTCTGTAGCCCTACATTCCCTTCCTAAAGCTGTTTATTAGTTTGGAAGACAGTCACATTTATTTAGCCACAAGGCTTTACTGCCTCATCAGTTCAGTAGACAGCCAAGAAACCCTCTGCAGCATTTGGAGGCCTGCACAGATCCCCCTATCAATGGCCCTTCAACTATATATCAATTTAGAAAATAGTGCCCTCAATTGCTTGGAAGAATAAAGATCTCTCATGTGTATGATATCACACAGCTGAGTCTCACAAAGGGTATTTACTTGAATTAGAGCATAAGCTTGGAGCAATAGTGCATTTTTTTTTTAAATACCAAGGGCCATCAGAGAAAACTAACTGGACCCACAGTCACCCCTGTGCTCACAAAGGATTTGTCCAAGTAAACTCATTACTTAGTTTGAAACCCTGTTGGAATCACTTGCTGATGTGTGCACTCAAAACCAGCTTGGTTTAGGAAAGTAGCCACAGGCAGCAGCAGGAAGGCAAGTCTTGAAGATTTAGTTCCCATAGAAAAGAAACAAGTTATTCACCAGTACCATTACTTGTAGCTTTTGATTCTCCATCTGAAGCTTAGAGATTTCTGCAGACTGTAGTTGTATCTGGCTCCTGAGCATTTCTAACTCCTTTGGGAAACAGAGACAAAGCTTTTCAGTTAATTTGATAGAAGAACATGTTCACATGACATTTTCCCTGAGGTTAAATGCTCCCAGACTAACTGCTTCAAACTAGCAGATGTAACAGGAGAGCTGCCTCTCAGTAAAACCACAACAGCTCTGGCCTTAAATGCCAAGGCAGCAAGATGCAGCATTGTGCACCCTGCTCTTACAAACCCTTCTCTGTGCAGTGCCCCACCAAGGCACCTGCCTGAGCCTCAGGCACTTTTACAGAGGTGTTTCACAGCACTCCCATCAGTGTCCTCTATGCTCTGCCCTCTATTAATCCAGGCACCATTCCTTCTCCCAACAGAGAACTCTGCCAGCTGGTTTTTTGAGCAACAGCTACCTTAGAAGAACTGCATCTCCACTTATATATTCTGTGCTGTACATTTAATACCTGGAAACCTTCATGTCAACATCTAAACATACATTTTGTACTGGATAAACACATTTTGCAAGCCAGTTCAAGTGTCTTCCACTGGCTCAAACCTGCTTAGTGAAAACAACAGATTCATTTTTCTACACATAACCTCCATGTTCCAAGATTAGGACTGTCATCACAAAGATAGCTGATGACAAACAGCAACACTGAGGAATCAGTGTTCCTCCCTGAAGAGTAAAGCTCCCTTCCTACCCCAAGCTACCCCTGTTCACCTTCTGTAGCTCATTATTGTGCTCCAAGCCACCAAATTTGTTTGTCTGTGAAGACTGCTCTGTAGTTCCCATTTCCAACTGGGAAGAATTCTGTAAGAGAACCAGGTAAACATCATCTTTAGGACTAGAATTCTAAATATAGTCATGTTCAAAAAAACCCTTGCATTATCAGATTCCCAGCAGAGAAGCTGCAAGCAGGCTCAGCAACACAAAGCAAAGCTCTCTGGGGAGAGCAGCTGGTTGTGTTCTGAGATGGGTGTGCAAGGACCTTGCACCAGTGCTAACACAGGAGCACCAAATAAACACAGCACCTACCAACCCTGCCCTGTGACCAGGGACTAAGCTCCCAGCACATCTCTACCATTTTACCCCAGGCTCTGAAAACAGGCTAAAACCCACTGATTCCACAGATTCCTCTTGGCAAGAGCATGAGGCAGAGCAGGCTCTGCTCAAGCCATCTCCCACCATTCCCTATTTCCAGCATGCACCCAGGCAGGATGGCTTGGATGTCACCACAGTGAGGACATGCACAGCTTAAGGCAAGTTACACTTGAAAGCAGGAACTGGCAGCTGGATCAAGTTCTGCAGAGACAGCACTTACCAATTTTTCTATCACAGAATCCTTTTCCTTTAATTGCCCTTGCAGCAGCTCATGCTTGTTTTTCCACTCTTCCAATTCCTCTTTCAATTTGCTCACTTCTTCTGTCTGAATGCCATTGATCTGAAATGTGTCACTATGGGAATTATGATGCTGGGTGTCCTTTCCTAAACAGCAAGAGGTTACAACCAAGGTCAAAGAAGCACTTCTATAACTTAGTTTCCAGCACACCAATCCAAGGACTTGCTACCCATCCCACTCCTGCCCCACAAGGCAATATAAGCCCTTCTCATGGTAACTAAAGGAGCAAAGCACAGTACTTAAGAACTCTCTACATATAAAACAGAATAAACAACCAAGAGCTCTCATTTGCCATTCCTTCAAGGTGTGTATACGGCCTGCTGCTTCAGCCATTCCATTTATCCAAAATAAGGGCATGGACAAATCCTCAAGGTAACTGATTCCTTACATGTTATTCATCATGAGTAATCAGGAAGGCAGTTTGGGTATTTTTCATCATGTAATGTACACATTATCAGGCATTTTGACCTTGGGATGAGGAGAACATTGCACCTGATTTACACACTGAATTAGCAATTTCTCTAGGGACAGTGGCAGGTTTCATCTTGCCCATCTGCCATACCATCTTCCCCAGCTCACACTCGCATTCCAGACCCAAACTTCAGCCCACTCCAGGGCCCCTCTGGTCATGTTCTGACCCTGGACAGGCAGCGACTGCTTTGCACTGACTCCACCCAAGGCAGAGGCAGCCTCTCCCAGCACTTCCCATGGCAAGTGTGAGCTCTTCCACCCAACAGGGCTGTGCCTGCTGGAGCTCTGCTGCAGCTTGCCAGACATCACTACATCTTTGCACAAGCCAGATGATTTTACATTGTCACTCATGAAGCCTACCTAGCTGTACTTTCAGGAGATTATATTGGTCCTTATGCTGTTGGATCTGAGACACTTGCTGTGTGACTGTAGCCTGGAGCTGTTCATTTTGAGATGTTAAAGTGTTGATTCGTTGTTTCAGTTCTTCAAGCTCCTGGTCCTGTGAAAATAAAACAAGGCAGCATGTTATGTACAGACAGTAGTCATGTAAGTAGTTCTAGCAGCAACTATTGAATACAATTCTGTCAGGAGGACCAAGGAAAGCAGCAAAACCTGAGCTCCACTGCTCAGTGCTAACCTGGGACAGATGAGCAGCAAAGCCCCCTGCAAACCTCGCTGGCTATGCCTAGGAAAAACACCTGGGAGAGACAGCAGCAGCCTGTCACACCAACAACAGGAGGGCAAAGGGAAAGGAGGGAAATTTCCTGATGGTAATTTTCATCTAACATACCACAGCCTGCATTTGTTTAGTCTAATACTTCAGGAATCTTGAAAGAAATCATGGTAGCTACAGACACCATGTGTTCAGTAAAGCTTCTGGTGGTTCCAAAGGATCCCTAGTGTCTCCTGTACCCCATCATGCTTTGATTCAGAACACAAAATACCTGCCTCAGTTTCCCATTCACAGTTTAAATTAATTAGCTTTGTTGCTCTACTTCTCCACCTAAGCTGCAGCAACCATACAAGTTATCTACCCCTGGAGGAAGGTTTTGAGAGTCCAATCCCAGCAGGTATAGCCAAACTTCACCAGCAAACCAAATGTTCATTCAGCCCCATTTCATCTGCCATCAAAGCCAGAGCACAGAGCTAAGAATTGCATCTCTGAAGGGCTCCTCTTTTGAAATGATAGACTCCAACACAGGTAAGGGCATGTAGTCCAAGGGGAAAAAAAAAGAAAAATACCTTAACCAGTGTTCCAAACACTGACATTTCAGCTGTTCCTTGACATGGGTGTTGTTAGAGGCATTTCTGCATTGCTAGATTCCTGGTTACTTGTTTTGGAGCAAGGGGGATGGAAGTGCCCAGCAGTGACTCCAAAAGACAAAACTGACAGCTTTGGGAGGCACTTGTGTGGTCCAGCTGCCTCTTACCTGCTCTCTGATGACTTTTTTGTAGTGAGTCACAATGTTGTCATGCTGTTCCAATGTCTTCTTGACCTCCTCTTCCTTTTTATCTTCCTCACTGGACTTGTAAATTGCTTTACTTATGACACCTGTCAAGAACAATTTCTGTCAACTAGAGCCCAGTTCACATCTCTGTCCTCAAAACAGTCTCACAGCTTGAGTTCATCACATTACAAACTCAACCTGCACATTAAAAAAGGAATTGCCACAAAGGCTTCACAGAAATGGTGACCTTACTGCAGTTTGAACATTCACTGCTTTTCTCTGTTTCAGACAAGTAAATGGGTGCTTTGAGTACTTGCTATAAAAAGAAGCTGTGTTCTACTTGCACTCTGGCTCCACTACAGCCCAAATCATTTTGCAAGCAAGTGAAAGACTTAGGACTCCAAGAGCAACACGGAGATGAAACTGCTTGGGTAAATCTATCTTTAGTATTTTCTTTCTCTAGACTGATTAAAGTTCAGAGCAATATTCATAAACATTGATGATCAGATGTTAGATTGATGACAATCTGTGAAGCACAGACTAAAGCAAGTGTCCATTTCCTAACAGGCCAAGAATGTCACATTCACCTTTTTTCATTTATCAATTTGAAACAGCATATATCTGCATGATGTACTTCAGCAAATGAAGCTTCTATGATCACTGGATGTGCTCAATACTTGAGTTTGCCTGTGAGTGCAGGTAAACACCTCTTGGCCAGTGTGATAACTCACAGAATGTACTGATAACCATGTCACCTAAGAGGATCAGGTAATCCAGCTAGAGTATTTTTACTTAACACTTAAAGTACAATTTACAATACCTCCATGAGGAACACAACATGTTTGGTAGCTCATCCATCAGTTTATGACAAAAACTAGAGAAATGAGCCTAACATCTCACCTTCCAATTCCTTTACCAGCTTTGTAAATTCATGGTCAAACATCATGTGGTCTGGGCTAGAGAAACTAGGCTGTGGTTTCTGAGCAGCTCTGGAATAAAGTTCATGTTTGCTAATGAAGCCAAGCTTCTCAATAAAGTTCTCCCTGCCAATCCTCTTCTCAATCAGCTGCTTCAGCTTCTCTCTACAAGGAAGAGACAAATCAATGAGAGTGCAGCAACTGGACAAGAAGAGAACCCATCATTCTGTCAAGGTGGGTTCTGCAGATACAACTGTTCATATCCATCTCAAGTGTTAATCCCCCTACTGTCTCATTTAACAGGACTGTAGGGAAAAGTTCTGTGAAAGGCAGATGGTGCTTCAAGAGGCTTTGATTTCTCCATCATACTTACTTCCTGTAATTCTCAAGGGAATTATCATTGTAGTAGATGGAAATGCCAAGCAAAAGTGCACACAGGCCTTGGACCAGCTGCTCCTCTTCTCCAAGGTTTTCAGCTATCTGCCCTGTGAGCTACAACTCTTGATAAGGAGGTATTTATTGATTGGAGATATTTCATTATCACAACACATGTAGCACTTCTCCCTGTATACATTCCTTTTTATTTGCACACAAACCCATGCTCAGTCAGGAAGTAGGACAAAAGAGCTGACAAAAGCCTTGCAAAATTAACTCCTATTTTGAAGGGCTTGGGTGATCAGTGGCTTCCCATAAATTTCTCAGTATCTTGTGTTGTTAACAGTAAACCTGAGAGATTCACTTGTTCCAAAGCACACCTGCACTGTAGATAAGGATGCCAGTTTAGCTTTATGTGCTCATGTCCTTGACTAGCTTTTTCCTCAAAAACAAGCACAGAAATTAAGCACAAAGAATTCTTCTTGCCTCCTAAGTTGAATTGACACTAAAAATTCCAGCAGGCTTGTGTTGCACTACAAGCTCAGTTGGCAGACAGACAGTTTCCCACACTGCTTTGGCACATGCACCTGACACACAGGTGGGAGTAGGCAGAGCACTGGCAACAAAAGGCCCATGTCTCGTGGGCCAGCACAGTTTGTGTTGTGTAGGTAAACATTCAAGCTGAACACAAATAACCCAAGGGGTGTCCAAGCAAGGGGCTCCACAAGCAGGTCAAGGATACAAAAGGCACATTGGCTGGATTGTGAAGGAAGTGGGTGACAGCAATGGAGCAGTTGCTCAGCCAAGTACACAGCAGCATCAGGAGTCCAACCCTGGTCTGTACTTTGCTGCCCTGTGAAGAATAAACACCCCCATCATTACCTTTCCACAGAGAGGACTAAAAAACAAACCCAAGCTGTATTGGATCAGAACTCAGCTACTCACACCTTTTCCTTTTATAAACTACAAGTCATGTCTTTCCAAACAGCTGTTCATTAGTTATACTGAACAGCTGTAATGCTTGGATAAAACAAGGATCAAACCATTCATGTTCAGTTGTTCTCAGAGCAAACCAGCAAGCAACACAGGTGTGAAATATTACTCAATGCACATCATCATGTGTTAGTTCTGCATTTTTAATACAAGGGTGACATGAAGGAACATACAAAACCCCTTAAAAAGAAGGAACAAGGTGTGCATTTAGTCACGTAAGGATTTCCTGGAACAGATGTGTCACCTAGACCTACCCTGCTGACTTAAAACTGCCAGGTGTTCCTAGTAGTATTTTCTGAGTTAAATAACAATAATCCTGTAGTGGTCTTTGGTTCAGACAATACACACATTACAAGTCAGTGAGGCAAATGCTAACTGCAGCATTTTATTTTGGTTAGACAAAATTCCTTTTCATCTCCAAGTGGACTCTTACCAATTGTGTCTCTGCTGCAGGTATTTGGGCCCAGCTGAGCTAGGACAAGCTCCCATCTCTTCCAACAATCAGCATTCAGATGGCAACAGAGCTAAGCGCTCCCTCCCCATTTCCACACACTGGCTCTAATTGTCCCAGCAGGATTTGCCAGCCCACACACACTGGCAATAATAACCCCTGTATGGCAGTGGCCCTACAGCACATGGCCACAGGCAGCCTTCTCCAGCCTTGGCACCAGTGGGTGCAGCCCAAGGCTTCAGCACAGCCATGTGCTGGAAACAGCTGCCAACCACATTATTCTCAATGCTGTTTGGAGGTCAGATTGATGTGGCCTGCCTAAGGATTGCCACAAAGCCCAAAACACCCTCTGTTTTCTAGACATACCATGCTAACACCTACTGTGACAGATGACAGCTCGCCATGGCTGCTGTTCCACTGCTCAGAGCTGGAAACAGTCCTGAGCTGTGATCAACAGGGTAAAACACAAGACAGCTCCACAGCAGAAATACTTGGTTTTCTGCCACCACTAACCAACTCAGCTGTGTTTTAGCTAACAGCCTGGAAATCAAATGACTCTTCAGGGGTCACCTGCTCATAAGGAGATGCCTACTATTCACAATCAGGCAGGAAGGCAGGCTGAACAGTTTTTCCTCTAGCAGTCAGGACATCAGCAGCACATCCCCACTCTGATGGTACCAGCTGTTAGCCACAGCTTTTAGAAAACACTATTTCTAACTAGTTTATGTCTTCCTCCCAAGAAATGCCACCTATGAAGTGAACAGATGGTCCATTAGTCTGCTCCCCAAGAAAGAAAGCACCCATGCTGCCCAAGATACGTATCCCACAGTTTTGGGGAGCACCCCCAGATTCCCCTGGAGGCACCAAGAGTTTGTTATGCCAGGGAAAAACCAAACCACTGCAACACAAAGCTGTAAGTGGAAACACATCAAAAAGCAGTTAAAGAAATCCTCCCCAGCAGACCCCAGACAAGAGGGAAAGGCCTGCTTTTGGCAGGAAAATGCACAAGCTGTGCCAAAAAATACATACCCGTCTGTCGATCTTATCACCCTGCAAGTTACACACATATTACTAGAGAAGCTTCAAGTGGAACATTTCAGAAACATCCCCCCATATCTGAGTCCCCTTTGTCATGCAGTGCTGAAGAATAGCAAGCATTTTCACCGACTCAAATATACCTTACACAAAATGCCAGGAATAGGATAAAAATGAACACTGGCTATTTTTAGCTAAAGCAGGAGAAAAGTCATAGCAACAAATTAAAAATTCCAGCCGTTATTTTCACTTGCAGCCAAGTCTAATTGCCAGCAGAGTTACCAACTCCCTACTAGTACATTGGCTTTTTCCCTGAACACTTCTCACACAGGTTAATGTCACACAAGGAGGCATTGGCCACAAGGTGAACTTGACTCACTCGACACTGGCCAAGCCACATCTTAACATGCTGAACAAGCTCAAAATCTATCTTTGTATAGCAAAGCCAGCTGTCAGCACATGACAGCCTGTTCTCTTCATGATGTTTCCAGTTGGAAGGTTCAGGTTAAACACAAGCAGACACTTCTTCAGGGAAAAAGCCCAATGTGAGTGGCCACTCTGCCAGTCAGCCTTGTCCTTGAAATCAAGTTTAAGGCCTGGATGCTTCGGGGCCAACTGAGAACAGGCAGCCTCAAGCAGCAATCCTGATAGAAAACCAAGATTTGCTGCTATTCTCCTCCCCTCAAAGGAGCTTTACACAAAGCTTAAAAACCAGCCTGCAGAAGAGAATCCTCCTGCAGGCACCCCTGCGTCCCCGGGCGAGGCGGCGATGCCGTACCTGCGAGAGGATGTTGGTGCACTGCTGCAGCAGCGACACGGGCGGGTTGCCGATGCTGGTGGCCAGCTGGACCCGCAGCAGCTGCTCCTTGAGAGTGGCATTTTCCTGCAGGGCGTGGGCCAGGGCCACAGCAGCACACCAGTTGGACAGAGAGTCGGTGGAGAAGAGGCCCCCGCACAGCAGCTGACCCGCCGACACAGAGTTACCTGTAGCTACCAGAGCGGCCAACAGGGAGATTAAAGCAAGCCACTGAACTGGCAAAATAGTTAACACAGCTAAACAAAAAAACCCAAACTGATGAGGTTTTAGCCAAATGGCCCTGCCCAGAGCAGCCACAGAACAGCAGGTAAATGGTTTTTCACGGGACACCAGGTGGTGTAGGGAACAGGTCACTGCAGAGATGGTGGCCCGGCCTACCGTCAATAGTGGATGGCAGCAGCGTCGAGACAATTTCTCCTTGTCCTTTTTGGTTCTTGTACAGAAAGCACTGGAAGCAGTAGAGAACAGCACAGCGTAGCACAAAGGGCTGCCTCTCGTTTACCATGGACATGAGCAGCACTACGATTGCAGGCCTGGTGGGAAAGCAAGGAACAACTGAGAATTAAACAGTGAATGCAAACACCTGCAGGTACATGCAGTATGGATGTATTCCACAGTAGGGAAAAATACTCTGGCCTACCACTGCATCCATTACATTTTCAGGCAAGGGCATTAAAACCCAAGGTGTTCAAAGCTTCAAAGCTTTTCAGTCATTTATACACAAAACAAGAAATTGATTATCCATCTGCCTTGCCTCTAAATCTTCTTGGGACTGTCCTCTGCCTGGCAGCAGCAGCAGCTCATCCCAATTGAAGAATGTCTCAGGCATTGCTCGTTTGTTTTTCAGGTGCCACAGAACAGCAGTTCTAGGCCACATGTCACTGCAAACACACCTGACACCTTAATGCTGGATCCAACACACCCCACACAAATCAACTTCAAGCTGTTACTCAGCACCATAATCCCAAGTGTGCAACTTAAAAATCCTTTGGATTGCCCAAACCAATACCTTATCACCAACCAGAGTTAATACATTATCTTCCCCTACCTTGGTGGATTAGAAGGGGCATTTACAGAGGCAAAGTAGTCTTGATTTGTCTGGCATCCTCGGATGACCTCCGATACGGTATTAATGGTCTAGGGGAAGGGCAGAGAAAAAAGTTAAATCCATGTTTAAATCTGAGCCATGGTCTGCCACCCTAGATCTTATAAAACTCTTCCAGTTTACCCAGGTCACTACTGAAAAGCACATACACAGTCTCAGCTCAGAGACTTAAGTAAAAGCAGTGTGCATGAAAAAGTCAAGGCATTTAAAAGCTGTGAAAGATGCTGAGCAAAGGTCATGGGACACAAAGCTCAGTCACCTCCAGCTTCATTTTGGATGCCAGATCAGTCTTCCTATGACAGCAAACTAACAGCTAAACTGGACATTTCTACAAAATGAAAAGATGAAACCTTTTAAGAAATGAACAACTGGAATAGAGGAGTCCATACCTAATCCAAGCACATCATTTTATCAAGGGAAAAATCCCTCATCCTACCTTGCTGGCAGAGCTTTCTAAAGGCTAAAATCCCTCACCACTAGGAGCCTATCAAATTAGAATACTTGTATAATCTCCCCAAAAATAAGAACAGCAATAAACCCACCCCTAAACCAGGAAAAGTCATTAATCAATTCAGCTGCACTGGGATGTGCTGAAATCTAAAGGAACAAAAGAGGCAAATCCCAATTCCTTGGGGTTGCAGAAGACCAGGAATACACCCATGGAAACGACTGCTCCATTTATGCTGCCCACACAGGAAGCTGACATCTCTGGCAGCTGAACTGGTTCTTTCAGCTGGTTATCCCTGCACACTGCCTGGCTATCACCCACTGGGTCACTCCCACCCCTCCATCCACCGCCCCTCTTACTTCAGTGAGGATATCAGCAGGAACGCCGGTGGCCATGAGGATGGTGCAGAGCTGCTGCAGGAGCCCACAGTGGAACATGGCCTTCTGACAGCTGCTGGTGGCACCAGGAGGGTTGGTGGGGGACACCAGCACCCGAACCAGCTACAGAGAAGGAGACACTGCTGTGTGAACAGAGCCAGGCACCTTCCCAGCACAAAACCCAACTCGTTCACTGTTTCACTGTAAAGCACAACTGCTTCTTAAAATGGAGACAACGCACACAACGTTTATCTCATCCTGCTTCAGCTGCAGTTCTGCACCAGAGCATTCTTTACACAGAACACCCCTAAATATGTTTGTAGTTTGAACCTGTTACATCTCAGGTGACAGCAAGTTAGGCAATATGCCAGCTGTCACAGATGGACCTCTGGCAGGGTTTGTGCTGAAAGCAGCACAGCTCATGAGCACTCGTACCAAACTGGGAGCCCAAGCTGGGACACTTGCCACTGCACGAGGGCTGGCACCCATAGCTAGGAGCTGTAATGGCATCTTACCTGCAGCATCAGGTGAAGGTTTGTCACTTTCTGTGCAGACCACCCACAGTTGTCATCTCCAACCTCAAACCAAGGCTTCATACGCTGAATGTAAGAACCTTCCTTGAAGAAATTCTGATTGGAATTGTTATTCTTTAACAGGTTCTGCAACAGGAGGAGACAGTCTTCCACCACAATGCCTGATGAGACAAAGCAGCACACGGTGAATCCCAATACCCACATGGGAACAAACGAGCTCCTCCATACACTGAGGATGTTCTAGATGGAACAGAGCACATTTCTGAGCTCTTCATTCTTAACACACATTAGGTGTGGATCAGTAACTGGGAACCTTGTGAAACCAGAGCTGTTTTCCTTCCACAAGTCCAAAGCAAATTTCCAAAGCATGTACAGCTCAAACATGTATATGTGTAAGTGGGTAAATGGCAAAAGCTGCCACCAAAAGCTCAGCGACACTTTGTGTCCCCAAGTTCACCTGTTCCAGAATCAGACTACACTGTCCCATCAAATGCACTCAATGAAGTTCCTCCTGAAGTGCATCCTGATTCTGAGGCAGCAGCACTTCCTGGCTCACATATTCCTTCTCTACAATGACTGGCCACCATCTTCAATTTATTTCAAAGCTACTTTCTAGTTTTCCAATTCCACTCGGATAAAGGCTCCTCCTATCAGAGGAACAGATAAGGAGCATGGGGGAAAGCAGAGAAGTCTTAGCACATGGGAATTTATATAACACATCTTCTAAAAATATTGACTGCCTAAAAACAGCAGCTTTAAATCCAAGGTTTGCTGAATATTTCCATGCCAACATACCTGGAATTATATAGCTGGGATAGAAGCAGTAGCTGCTCCTGCAGCCCACAGAAAGATCATGCAACAGCAACCTGTCATGCTGCTGAAATAGACTGTAGTAAACCCACCACATACTGCTAGTAAAAAAACCAAGCCCTCAAGTGCTGCATTGTTTTTTGCTCCTTTAAAAATTCTTTTCCCCTCCCAACAGGTGACTGACTTGTCAAGAAGCTGACCAGAAAACTCAAGTTGTTGGTGCAGCTGAAGGGACTCAGCAAGCTGGTACTTCCAGCCACTCCAAGCATCCAAGGACCTTGTGGGAGGAATGCAGATGCTTCACTGGGTAAGTGACAAATGCAGCACACCCATCTGACACTGCCATTCCAAGGAGACACATGCACAGGCCTAGGTCAAGCAAGAACACACTCAACTCATGCACACAGGCTCAGAGGACTGACCTGATGTATTAACTAAGCACACCAGTTTTTCAAAAGACACTAAAACACCTGGTTAATCTGGTTTTGCTTATTTTGTTACAACCAGTCTATGAACTGTGCCCCTTTTCCCCACTGACCAGGCACCAACCACCCACTGAGGCAAAGCCTGGAAACATCAGCTCAGAGTTGCAGAAGCACAAGGCTAAGCCTTCGACTCCACTGTACCTCCATCGCTGTTTCCTTCCTCTGTTATGATATCCAGAAGTCTCTCAAAGGCATTTTCAAAGGCCACAATCTTCTGTATGGCTGCATTACTTTTGGTCAACTGCTGTAACAACAGGACTCCCTTGACAGGTGGAGGAGAAAAGAAACCAAAGCCGGGTTTGAATAGAACTCCATTGTTTTTAACAAGTCACGGCTCTTGGGAGGATGCTGAACCAGCAGCATAATCCTCAGCCAGGACCACAGGCACTGTCACTGTCACTCAGCACACCCACACCCCCCAGGGACAGCAGGATCCTGACACAGAGTACAGAGCTCTGGACTCACATCGTTGCGGATCACCTCCCTGGAGTCCGCTAGCAGATCCATGAGGCGGGAAACACCTGCAAGAAACAGCACCAAAAAATAAACCAACAAGAAAAGGTGCAGCTTTTTCAAGCTGGAGGCCTTTAAAGCATCTTGCTCGAGGCTCCTCTAGGCCTCTGCCATGTCTGCTGAGCCAAGTGTATCAGCAGAGGATTGAAGCACTCACCCATGGGGCTGACCAGAATGATCTGCTGCACTTGAGGCCCTTGCTGCTTCAAGAGAGACGTCAGGAGCTTCACTCCAGGCCAGCGAACATGGAAATCAAATTCCTGAAGGATGGAAAGGAGCATGTTAAGTAGTCAGCTCCTCAGTATTTAACTCAGTTACACTGACACTTCCTTAACAGTGCTCAAAGCATGACATGGGAGCCATATGGGAAAAGCAGAATATCGTGTTCTCTACCAAAGTTGGACTAGAAAGGAAAGGGAAAAAGAAGTGAGTATTGTGTTGTTCTCTCTCCCAAGCACAGTCATATTCTTAGGTTGGGAACAAAATTTTAACAGCTCAAGGTAAAAAGGCCATCCATGAGGACAAAGCCATTGGAAAATGAGTTAAATAACATGCCACTGGAAGGCAGTCATCCTTTCCACTTGAACTGCATCTCAGACAAAACTGGCTCATGATCATTTTATGATCATGTGAAAAATAATCCTTGCACAAGTGACAACCACTGCTGTCTGGGAAACCATCATTTTTGTTTCTAATTAAGTAACTAAGTCCTTTTCTCAAACAACAGGATGGGAGAAAATGGCCACAAGGTGCACCAGGGCAGGTTTAGATCAGCTATCCTGGGAAATTCCTTCATTCCAAAGGTGGTGGGGCATTGAAGAGGCTGCCCAGGGCAGCAGGGGAGTCATCCCTGGAAGGGTTCAGGAAACGTGCATGGTGAACATGGTGGTGCTGGGTTAACAGCTGCACTTGATGATCCTGGAGGCATTTTCCAACCTAAATGGTTCTGTGATTCTCTTGCACGTTCCCCTGCTTTAAAAGCTGCACCAATGGTGTTCATCCAGGTGAGTCCTGACTCACCCCCAGCCCCACCTTCACTGGATCCTGGCACACCTCACCCCTGACACCAGCTCCACCAGGACAAAAGCACAGCTCTCCCCATGAGGACAAGCACCACCCATCCCTCAGCAGCCTACACAGGACACACTTACTCACCTCCACCAGAGTCAACAGCAGAGTGACATTTTCTTGCTGTTTAATGAAAATCTCTGTGAACTGACTCCCCAGATCATCGACTTGTTTTGCTGAGTTTTCTTCTGTAACAGCAAAAAACAACATATTACCACACAACTGGAACAGCTTCAGCAGCTGTGATTTTTATTCTTAATGAAATAAGGCCATGGGTGACCATAAGATTGAATCACTGGTACAAATGTTAATGGAATTATTTTCAAAACAAACACCAAAATAAGCTTTTCACAAAACAAAAACTCTACATTATTCTACAAGTAACTTTTGAATCTCAGCAGTTACATCCCCATATAGCTCCACTAATCCCAGAGGGCAGCCCCTCATGAGTACCCTACAGTGATGGGCAAAAGCAAGGTGCATTTCACACCAAGAGCCTTGAAGTGTAGGGAATATAAATCATCTAAAACCAATTGCCCCATATAACTTAATTATTCTATCAGATTTAGAAATAGAAAAAGACCTTAACATCAGTAAAGGGAAAGAAGAGTCACACAGATAAGCATCAAAACCTGTCAGTCTTGGAATGTGAATTGATTTCAAATATGCCAGAATTGAGTGCCATTCCATTCTCCACTCTACAGTTACACAGAATTGGGCTAGCACATTAATTGTCTTAAATTTCATGTATCCCTGTTGCATGAACAAAAAACAAATACCAAAGTAACCCAAAAAATGATCAAACCCCATGCAAGCAACATCCCAGCACCAGTGCTATTTTTCTAGGCTGAGTGACAATTTATGTAACTGTTCCACAAAACAGTGGTGTGGAGGTACTAGTGGTTGACATAATTAAGCAACGTCAGCTGAAAAACTGAGCAAGAGCAATTCTATTTCAAAGGGAAAGTGTTTGTTTTAATAGAAATAAAGAGAAAATAAACAGTAAAGTCAGTAAATTTCTGACCAAATCCAAAAGCCTTTGGGTTTTCTCCTCAAAAAAACCACTCTGCTCTAAAATTCCAGCTGCAGAAGCTACTGTATATTACAAAACAGGTTAGAAGGCAATACAATGTGCAAAACCAGCTCTAGCCCAGGCACGTATCACCTAGCAGGACCTCAGTCCTAGTGTGGCCTCCCTGAAGCTCAGGGTCTTGTCAGAAAGTCTGGGCCATTGCTGAGCTGACACAGATTTATTTACAGAAATGAAGATTAAAAACTCCACACAAGTTCAGCTGCTGTAAAATAAGAGGCAGCTGAGCTGGGAATCAATCACATGTGGGTAACACATCGTGTGGCTGCAGGCCAACGAGAGACAGCCCAGGAAACCTAAGCATTTTACTCCCAAAATCAAGTCAAAATACTTCACTTGGACTTTTCTATGAGCTGGGACTGACTATCTTGCCCCACCCTCAGCTGCAAATAGTGTTTAAAGTCCCGATGCCAAGCACTGCCCTTGCACAAGCTGCAGGTGCTAAGGCAAAACCTGAGCAGCATACACAGCTTGCACAGCCTCTCTCAGGCTGCAGCTGCTTTTTCTTACTCCAGCTCAGTCTTCTTCCATCAAAGGGCCAAATGACATTTTTTCAAGTATTTCTTTTGCCACACTTAATAAAAAACCCAACAGGCAAAGGGAAACTATTTTCCACTTACACCAGAGATCTTGCAATGAGCCTTAACTGTTCCTTCACCAACCAGTTCCTTAAACCCACACATTCCCAGGGCTATCTCAAATCATGCCAGCAGCTTCCATCCAGTAAGATCAGCTCTTACCAATTCACTACCAAGCAGCACTGCAAACTAGAATTTAGTTTTAAAAAACAGTATCAGTTTCAACAAGAGAACATGCAAAGCATTAGTGGTAACCTAAGGTAGGAGCCAATACTGCATTTTAACATGCATTGCTTAAAAGAGACACTGTGGAGAATGCTCAGGTGCAGCTCATGCACTGCTGGCCAGCTGCAGGGCTTCTTGCAAACAGAAACTGTTCACAAACTGTGCTCCCTTCAAATCCCAGCACTGTGGGGCTGCACACCTTGGACATCCTCATCCAGAACTGACCATTCCTGCAGTCTCTGGGGTGTGCTGGCATTCAACATGCTAAGCCACAGGAGAAGTCAAATTGGAAACACACATGAACTCCAAAGAGTGAGGATAGAGCAGAAGGCAAAATGCCTTCCCTGGGCTCCAGGGCCAGTTCCTGCAGTGTCCTTTTTAAACAAACAGCAGCAAGTGTTCCCGGCAGGAACAGCGACTAGGGCTAAAGCAAAGCACCATATTTATATAAGGAAAGGTTCTTTTACCTTCAGAGTCATCTGGCAGTGCAGATAAAATAAAAAGAAACAAGAGACAGGTTTACCAACTGAACAGCTTTCCACACAGCACAACCAATTACAGCATAAGCTCAGGTTTCCAAAGCAGCCATCCCAGCTTCCTACAGCAGCTGGGCTCCTGTGGGAAGATCTTCTGGATGGGGTCAAACTGAAACACCCCATTACCCTTACAACCCTGGTCACCTCTCACACACAACTCCAGCTGGGAAATTCTTTGCTCTTAGGAAAAACTTGCCAATGCTTTTGTCCAGTCCATAATTAAGGCCTCTACCATGAACATGAATTCACCAGCACTATGAAACTTGTTCAAAACCTTTTTAATCAAGATGGGGAACTGGAGAAACGTGGAAAAGAAAGGCAAGCACAATTTGAAACACGGTTTAAAAAAATATTCATTGGCCTTGGAGACCAGTTTAATGGCCTTCAAAACTTAATCAGGTAGGAGCAGCATGCCCAGCTGCACAAAGACAAGCAGAATATTGCTAAATCCTTCTCCACTGCCACAGCAGGGTTGAATAAGGTTTTCACATTTATATGTGGCACCTTCTCACAGGTACCTGAGATTTCACATCTCAGCATCCTTTTTTACATCATGAGATAGTAATGTCTCATTTGACAACCACAGCCAGAACTGTCCTTTCCCAACAGCAAAGAAGGACTTGATTCTTGATTTACAAACTAGAAAAAGTTACCCCATTCCAACCTGGCTCCTGTTCAGAGAACAAAGTTTTCTTAAATTAATAAGCAAGAGATCCAGTGTTACATTAATGCAAGCTGCACACTTGAGCATTATCCTAAGAGCTAGACACAGTAACAAAGCAGGTCTAGGTAAGCATTAGTAAATCACAGTATGACAGCTGATAACTTGAACAAAGCACCAAGGAAAGCAATGCCACAGTTAATACAGCTATTACTACCAAGTGCTTACCTTGCTCCTCCTCTTCTAGGTCATTCGATATAACATTGTAGAGTGTGTCCAAAGCATAGCCAATTATTTCAGAATCTGAACTGCAAATGAAAGAACCACTTTTCTTTAATGACTTATTTCCAACTACTCTTACAACATTGCTCTTGTGCCCAGGCAGCTCCCTTTGCAGCACTAGGCCAAGTAAGAAGCACAGATTGATTGCAGCACCACATAACCATGAGCTATCTGCCCCCTGAACAGAGTCAAGCTCCTCCCAGTTCCATTCCCTCAGGTAGACTGGTGAAACCAGATGACCACAGGACTCCTCACTGTAGGTGTGCCTTGAATTTTCTGAGTCACTCCCTCCAACCTGCTCCTACAGCAGCAGAAATTCCTAGGAATGCCTCATACTTGCCACAAGACCACCCAGCAGACAAACTTCAGCATTTCCCAGGTGGGACCCTCCCAGCTGCACTGGCAGACAGACCCAGAGCCAAACCTGGTAGCTCCAAGGGAACACAGCAGCTCTGGATTCTCACAGACAGGCAGCCTCTGTGTCACCAAACCCACTAAACCTAATTATTGCAAGGTTTTCAACTCCAGCATCCCCAGGAAGCTGCAGGGAAGCCCAAAGCATTAGTTCACCTGCTCACACCCAGGCTCTTCTCTCAGGAAAGACCTGTTTATGCTGCATTACCAAGGCTGAACCACCTGTAAACCCTGTGCTACAATCAACACACAGCACAGGAGCTGATGGGGCACAATACAACCATTTCTGCAGCTTAAACAAAAAAAAATGAAAGCAGTTGGTCAAAAAAAATTAAAAGGGAAAATAAAACCTAAAACCACCAAGTTGTGTTGAAGTGCAGATGGACAAACCTCGCAGAATTTACATGACTCTATCAAGCATTGGAAAAGAACACTGTCAAAAGAAATCTCTCACTCCAGCTTCTAAGTATTTACTCTCACTGATCTCCAAGGCATTCCAAGTAAGGCCTCCACACCAAAGATAAATTTGCATTTCATGAGGCTGCTAGGCCGGTTCAGAGCAGAGGCCTGAACAACCTCTCAGTCCATGGAAGCAGTCTCATCTAGCATGTATGATCACATCTCCAGCCTGCTTATCTTGTCCCTTGACTGTCATTTTAGCTCTCCAACACACAGAGTCTACGCTTTACTTTTCACAGAAATGGAACAGAAGCCCATCTAAAAAGAAATTCTTGGAAACTTGAAAAGCAAGGTTGCAGCTTGGTGGGTTTTTAAACATCCCTTGTTAGGGAAACTACAGCAGCTCCAAAAGAATAATCATATTTAATGTACACATGATTCAAAGCAGGCCTTGTTTCTCTGGTTGAAAGACAAGACATGACCAAGTGAGGACAGCAGCATCTCACCTCTGCTGTTCAGTGCCTTGCCAACATCTGCTGTTCAGCACATCCCACAACTCAGTGATCATTCTGTTCATGCTGAAGCTGTCCAGCTTTTACTCCATAGTAAAAAGCAGTCAAGAAACAAAACTTCTCAGGCATCCATTAGAGGCTGTCTCAATGCAAGGCAACAATCCAGCAGAAGCCAGCTCACCACACACCAAAAAATCAGCATCCCATGTCAATATACCCATCACACCAGGCTTTGGGGACAGCTGAGTGTGTGACCCCTTTATCTGCCAATTAATCAGTTCAACTGGTTTGGATTTCCATTGAAAGTGTCCACAAAACCTCACCTCTACCATCCCTGACACCAAACACCAACTCCAACAGGTACCACCTACACTGATCACACACAGATCACAGCTGATGTGCTGGCCCACCAAATATGCAACAGCAAATGACTCTAGGAACATCTCATCAAAGCCAGCACCTCTTCAGCTAAAAACCCAAAAAAAACCCGTGTATTTATTATTTTTTTTTCACCTGCAGCCTGAGTCACACAAGATACTCATGCAGAACCCCAGCATGAACAAATTCCAAAGGATCAGCTGAAACCCAAAAAGCACTGAAAAGCCTCAGGTCCCTGCCCTAAAGGGTTCAGGTTGCATTCTCAACTGGATCAGCAGAGCCCCGCCTCCCTTCTCAAAGTTCAAATCTGCCCTCGGAGCAGATAAGTGGATGAAAGTAGGCTCCTTAACCCAGTTTTATAAAGGGTTTCCCCTGCACATCCGTGACAGTTACTCCTATAACCTTCCCTTTCACTGTTTGCACCAGGTCAGACATTCAAATTTAACTACCCAGCCCACAGAACAGAAATAACACAGACTTGCCTAGACAGCAGCCTCACAGCACCTTCCCAGCTGGTGGGACTGGCCAGGCAGGAAAAGCCTCAATCAGCAGCCTTGGGTTGAGCACAGAAGAGTTTCATGTCCTACATCCATAACTGGAGCAGGAGGCCTCCTTCCCGACACTGAACTGCAGCTTTCCTAATCCTCCTCGGTACTGGCATCAAAGGACTCGCTCCTCCTTGTGCTGGATGCACACCCAGGTATTCCACAGCCCTCTGACTATCACAGATAAATTTACCAGCCTGATGTTCAAATCCACACAGAGAGCCTATCCTCACACATTTGCCTAACTAAACACCAAGTATCTAAACCCAAGGACTTAGAATACGTGTGGGCACTGTCAGGTAGAGCAGTGATGGCAAGGATGGATAACAGAGATATTCCAAACACTGGACTGCATAAGTATTGCATTCTAGTCCACACAGAGCACTCAGACTCGTGCTGGCTGTCCTGGCAGCAGCCTCAGAGTCCTGCTCCCCTGCTTAACCCAACTTGGTTCCTAACACACACAAGCAAAAACCACACCTGCTCACTGCATTGTTTTTCTTTTATCTCTATCATCTCTTTGGACCCACCTTTCTACAGCAGGGGAAAGATGCCCTCAAGAAGCATTAAGACATGCTTTGGCAGCACCGTAACCCTAAAGCTTGTCTTTCTGTCCCTCATCCTGGTCCCTGCAATTCTGTTCTTTTTACCTTCGAATAGGCTCTGAGGACATGAACCAGCACAGAAAGCCAAGGTGGCAGAGGAGTTGCCAGAAACCCTGCCCTCCCAGCTCTGTCAGTACAGGGCACAGTACAGGCTCTGCCTGCTGTGTCAGCAGCAGAGGAGGCCAGCAGCCCAGAGCAGCTGCAGGATGCTTACCGGTCTGTCTGGAGAACGTGGATCAGGTGTTCCATGGCTTGTATGCCGACCTCCAACCGGTACTTCTGTTTGGGGAAGAGACAAATAGTTAAAGCTCGAGCCCAAACACCAAACACAGCCTTTTGCACAGTGCCTGACAGAGCTACTTGAAATCCACGCCGCCGCTCGGGAAGCCGGCTACTTACCTTGGATAAGGACTTGAGAGCACGGACAGCATCCCTCCGGTCATCCAGTAACGTGGACGAAGCCACTCGGTCACACAGCTTCTGGATCTGGAAGGGTACGCACAAGACACGGGGTGAGCCGCTAAGGTAAGGCCCGCCAGGGGAGAGCTGCTCCTTCCCCGTGCCGGCGGGCAGCTCACGGCCCCGAGCGGGACCGGCCACCACCCGGGCCTGCCCCGGGCTGCGCCGCAGCCTCCGGCGACAGCCCGGCCGCAGCCGGGGCCCTCCCGGCTCCCCGGCCCCGTCACAGCCCGGCCGCGTCCCCCGCTCACCGTGTCGGCTCCCGAGGGCTGCGGGCCGGCGCTGGGGCCGCCCATGACGCCCCGCAAGAAGTTCATGGCGGCTCGGGCCGGGCCGGCGCTGCCGCTCCCCCCGCGGAAGCGGCCGCCGCGCCTGCGCCGCCACGTGGCACCGCCGGGGCTGCGGGCGGAGCTCCGGGAGCGCCGGGAATCCCGCCCGGGAATCCCTCCCGGCCCCGAGCAGGTGGGCATAGGGGCAGCTGGCAGAACGGCTCGCCACAGCCCCGTAACACGGCTCCCCCCGCGGCTCGGGGTCTGTGCATCCACAACAATCCCTAGGCAAACACTCAGCTCGGAATTCAGAAACCGCATTCACCGTCAGTGAAAAACAGCAAGGGGATAGCTTAACTACAAGTAGAAAACGTCCAAACGCTTTTGAAACGGAGTCGACTCAGAGAGAGCCAGAATCTTACCTAGATAAGACTGATGGTTCAAGCCCAAGAGAAGAGCACCACGAAGTACTTAGATTACTTTCCGATGCTGAATGCCCCCATCGCATGCAACTGCAACATATTCTGGATTCCTGCTGAGGAACAACAGCCAAGAACCAGAACTTCACACCCTTCAGGCACTGTACCCACACAGCAGCCTGATGCTCTCGTTCTGATGCTTACCGGTAGGCTTTGGCAGTGTTCGGCTTATACCACGTATCCAGTTAAAGCAATTTTAATTGTAACCACAGCAAATGGGCACAGCAAGTGCTAAGACCATCAGTTCCAAAAGCTAGTTCATTTCTTTCCAGGGAGACAACCCCTCTCACCTGACAATTTAAACCATGAGCTTTGGGGATTTCACTTTCCTTATCAAGTAAAGAATGATATAAACCACCCAGGACGCGGCCAAGAGGATTTTTACCTTGCTGGGCAGCAAAGAACCTTTCAGTCAGGTTTAGTCACCAAATAACGAGGTGGTTATAGCAACCATAGCCCTGTCAGCAGTTTCTTGATATACAGGAGGGCAACTCCAGCCTGCAGCCACCACACAGCCCCAGCTTTGCTCCAGCCTGGCTGAGCACAGCTGTGCATACCTGGGCTGTGCATCCCTGGCTCTGCTGCTCCCCTCAGCCTGCTGCTGCTGCAAAACTGACCTGGAGCTCACTCGCAATGGCTACAGCTCGGAAATGCCCACATTCTCTTACACCTCACAGCCCACTAGCAGCAAAACAAGTCTGAGAAAAGACGAAACCCCTGCTCCTAAACCAAAGGTGTTTAGATATTCAAAACTTAGGAGAAATTCCCCCCACTTCCCAACAGCGATGATCCAAGGCTCATTCTGGGCCAGTGCAAACACACAGCAGAACTCACCTGACGTGTTCCAAGTTGGCATAAAGAGAGTCTGGTCCTTAGCAAGAAAACAGGAAACAACACCAGATTCTTCCACAACCCGAAATTTATTTCAGTATTTCCATCCTCACAAACACAACCCTAAGAGAGCGAGCTGCTTCCAAAAGAGACACAAAGGGCAAATTCTGCCACCCTGGAAAAGAGTAACCTGGTATTTAACCTGCCATCACGGGTAACTCTTTATTTCAGCATAACTCAAAAATGTTTCTGTTTTAGTGAGAAGCTGTCAACTCCTGAGCAAAGGATGGGGGCACAGCTCTTCGCAGAGCCCTGCCGTATCCCGACGCTGCCCGCACCGTGGCTCTCCAGGCTGGAGGCCGCCACGGCAGAGAAACAGCTCCAGTGGGCAACACCAAGGAGGGTCAGAAACCCAACGCGCCCGGCCACGCTCCACAAGAGACACCGGGGCCTTAAGAACAGGGTAAGGCCCGGACACTTGGGCACAAACTGAGAAAGACAGGAACAGCCATGGCAAGAGCGAAGCCCGCTCTGCCGAGAGCTCCGCCGCCCCGACACCTTCGGCCGCGCGCCGCGTCCCCGCTGCCGGGAAATACGCGCTCGCGCTTGACGTCACCGCGGCAGCCCGCTGCTGATTGGCCGAGAGCGCTCGGGGACGCCCCGCCCTTCCTTTGGCCGCCCCGCCCGTCGTTCCGCTCTGCGCAGGCGCGCGCGCGCACGCAGGCACGCACGGGAGCCGCGGCCGCCCGCCCTCCCCCGCCCGCCCGGCTGTGACACCGCCGCCGTCGCCGCGCCCCGCTCTCCCTGTGCTGCCCGCGCCGAGGGACGCGCCGCCCGAGGGACACGCTCGCCGCGACCGGCTCCGCGCAGCTCCCGGCGGCGAGGGCGAAAACGCGCCCCGGCCCCGCGCACCGAGACTTTTGTCCCTTAGGTGAGTGGCGTGGGGGGGCGGGGGGCAGGGTAGGCCCCGGCGCGAGCTCTGTTTGTGTGTGGGGCGGGGGGGCGGCGGTTCAACGGTCGCTGAGGGGAGCGGCGGGAGCGGCGCGCGCCGGGCTGAGGGCAGCGGCGGGAACGGCGTGAGGCGCCGAGCTGGGCAGCGCCCCGCGTCCCGGCTTTGCCCTTCGCTGCCCGCCCCGGCCGCTGGCTCGGCTCGGAGCGGGGCGGGGGGGGGGGCGGGGGGGTGGCTTTTGTTCGCCGTCACCTTGGCGGATATTCCGCCTCGCCCGGGGAGGCCAGGGAAAAGCGCCCCCAAGCCCCGCGTTATTCTGTGCTGGCTGTGGCGTTGGGCCCTGCGGTCGCCGCTTCCCGTCTGACTTCATGGATCGATCCCGGTGCAGGGGCCTCCAGAGGTACGTAGGCTTCGGCATGGGCAGGGTGCTGCTGCGCCGGCCTCGGTCGTGCTGCTGGAGCTCCCTGAGGTCCCCATCCTCAGCTCAGCGGGCCCCTCGGCTCTCCTACAAGTTAGTACAGCCATGGTAACCTGGCTGTAAGGGCTGCCCCAGCTCTGCAGACCTCACCTTTCTGTGCTTCCCCTTTTTTCAGTCGTAACCTGGGCTGCTCTGTTTGCACACAGAGTGATAGCCCAGTTGTTGTGTGCACCTTTTATTCTGCAGATCTGGATGCCTTGAGTAGGTATTTTCTGAGTTGCTTTCGTTTGTCACCTGAGTTGAGCTCATTGGGTTCTCAGGCTTTTGCCTCCCTTCACCTCGGAGGTCAGTGCAGTTCCTGTGTGGATTCCCAGGAACATCTCCACAAAAAATCTTTTAATTCCCTTGGGTAGCTGTGTGAGCCTGGACCATGAGCTTGGTGCCAGGTACCACTGCATAGAAGGACTAGCACAGGAGAGAATGAGATGATACTATGAGATTACTGTTTCATTTCAACCAGAAAGTCGTAGTCAGTCGTACAGATACTGTTACTGTGGCCTTGTGTGCTGCTCTGGCAACTCCCAGGCCTTCTGTATGTCGTTCAGTTCAGTGTGCAAACGATCTGCTTTCATACAGAAAGAGGTGTAAAGATGCCCAAGATACTTTTGGAGAATTGAGAAGCAGGGCAAGTTATATCAATCCATACCCAAGTTTCTGAATGTAACGTGGCTCTGTAACTGTAGCACTACAAGTTGTATAGGATTTGTCAGCTTGGAGTCTGAGCTGAGAAGTGGTTGCTGACAAACTGGTGTTGCTTTACTTTTGGCATTGATTTAACTATCGTTCAAGAGGCATCCTGTGTCCATTTTAATTGTGGGTACAGGGCCATACCTCCCCTAGGAAAGCTTGTCGTTCTTAAGGATCTCTTCTTGTGAACCCCAGTTCACAAAGATGATGTCAGAAACATTGTCTTGGTTTGCTGCTGCAAGTGTTCTTGGAATAGTCTGCTTGGCAGATGTGAGCTGTGCTCCGTGAAATTATGATCTGTATCAGATGATTTTTTCATTAGGAGTGTAAAATCTTTTCTGTGAAAACTAGCTTAAACTGAAGAGAAAACCAAAAGTCCATCATCCACATAGCTGGTGATGTCCATGTGAATGTTTTCCTTTATGGAACTGAGGACTCAAATTGAGCATCTATTCTCAGATTTAAGATAATTTCACAACACTGAAAATACACTGAGGAACCAAAGTACCTCAAGGCAGTGTTGGATTTGAGTCTTCTGCTGTAGTACTTAAGGTGCTGGGTGTCACTGCTTTTGAAAGCATTTAACAAATGAAGGGCTGTGCTGCAACTCAAATATCATGGCAAGGTGAATATGTCAGACTAATAGATGTATCTGCTGAGACACTAGGAGAAAGGCACCGAACCTGGCCTCAGATGATGACACTGAGGTGGAATGGCTCCCCCAGAGCAGATCACTGCTGTTACTGCTCTTTGGGTGAGTGTTGACCCTTTTGGACTGCAGAGTTCAATTGCCCAGAGGATGGTCCCCATGGCAGCGATGTGCTGGTAAACTCCTCCCAAAAAACCCCAGCCACAAACCAGAACTAAAGCAGCCTCTCAGGAGAGCTTGATTTGAAGGAACTGCGTGCTGTGCCTTTGAGCTCAGCCAGTTCAGAATGTGGCACATAGGTAAAGGAGATCAAAGGGATTCTGGTAGATGACACATGGTTGCTGGTCCTCGCTGCAGATGGAGGATGCTCTGAGTGCTGACCTTGCAGAGCATGACAGAGAGATGGTACTGGCAGAACTGGAGTGTTGTCTGGGACTTGTGATTGCCCTTGCAGGGCTGTGTGTCGGATGCCCTGCCTTGGGCCTGCTGGGCTCTCAGTTTGGATTTTTAGCTTTATTTGAGGCGTGGCAGTGATGGCATCTCAGACTAGCGCTTACAGATTGCAGGAACAAGCACGCCCTGGAAGGCATTATGTTTTGCTCGTCTATGGTAAGAAACACGGTTTGAAAGTGATAAGCTGGGTTCAGGAGAAACATGTCCAAGATTGTGAAAGCAGCTCTCCCCTTCCCTTCTGTTTTCCTTCAGCTCCAGTGGTGTGCAAAGCAGTACAGTGCCCCTTGTGGCTCTGCTTGGTGTGCCTGCTTTGTGAAGAACATCTTCCTGATTTGCAAGAACATTTTTCTGAAATTTATTCTCGTTTTAAGTGGTGTATACAAATTCGAATAGCGACTTGGACAAGAGTTGCAAGCTTGCGGATGTACAAACGAGCCGTCCTGTTGCAGATTTATATAAAATGACAGTTTGATTCCTGTTTGCCTATAGTTATGGACAAACTGTTCTATGAATGACTTGTTCAGAGGATGAGATTTGCTTGCCAATAAAACGAAATTTTATTTGCTTATGGTTTTTATTAAAACAACTGGTGAGGTCCAGAGCTCCCATGCAAAGCTTGAAAGTTTCTCTTGATGGAGGTTATGTTCAAGTTCAGGTCATGTTTTTTTCAGCTACTGCCAGAGTTCAGTTCATCTTTTTTCTGATTTGTTTGTTTTCTGTTGTTTTTTCCCCAGGTAGTATTGATGAAAGGTCCAGGCAACTTCACTATTGTTGGTCTGTCTGGAAATAGGATAAAAGTGGCTTTGGAGTACCTCTTTGGGCACAAGCAAGGGCTTTGTGCCGAAGTTTGTTCACTGGATACTTGATTTTGGGCCTGTAGGCCACTGTTGTGTAGCTCAGTCATGGCCTCGGGTAACTGTAGTGCTTTGCCACAGATGACAAGTCATATTTTTCCTTTCTGCAGCGCAAGGGAAGTAATAATAACAATAATAATAACTGTAGTAATAGTAATGAGAATGCTTACATAAATTATAGGGGAAAAAAGCTTTGCTAATGTCAGAGCTGTTTATTGAGCAAAATGCATGCCAGGGAACATTACTCTACACATAGCAGTCTTCACTTTTTGTTCAGAAACAAATTGTTGCTGCCCTCTGGTGCAGACTGATGGATGATGATTTGGGGTTTGGTTTCTCCTTGGTTTGTTTTTTTTCATTCCGTTAAAGAAGGGACAAACACAGTTTAATAAAGTTTTGTGTAAAAGATGGTTAGAGGTTGAATGATTTTGCATGCTCTTACCTGAGTGTGGACATGAGAAATGATTGTAGTTGATTCTCACGTACTTCAGCACAATTTTCTCTATGTGGGCTGTACCTCCTGCCATTAGCCCTCAGCAGTTTCACCTTGTTGCAAAGGCTGATTCCTTGCTTTACTTGTCATGGCCATCAGAAGGTGTTACTGAGAATTTCAGTACCCTGCAGTTTCTCTTTGGAGGAAGTTATCTTTTCTGCTTTTCTTTGTTTGCTTATTTTTGCCTGCAAATAACAAATAATTTCTTTCTGTGCCAGTTCTCTCATTATCTTTGTTCTCTAGAAAGAAATCCTGCCTGTAGGCTGAAGTTATTGTTATAAACTTGAGTTGCACCAGTTGAAGTAGCTAGGCATATTTCACTGGCACATGTGTGTGTGTATTCTTTAGTTTTGGAGTAGGGTTCCTCACCTCTGAGTCTTGTCTTGAGAAGAAATAGGTACCATGTTGCATTGAGCCTGATCCAAGACTGTGGCTCACTACATTTAACTGGGAAGAGCGCTCAGAGTCTTCTTTCTTAGTTTGTTATTCACCAACACTTGAGTGTGTGCTGATGGAAACTGGAAATAGAGTTTTTATAGAATATTGGTACTGCTGGAGCTTCCCTTGGTGCCTGGGAGCCGTGGAGATATGGCTCTTTGTAAATTTGGCCTGTTTAAACTGTTGGTGCTCATGCCCTGACTTTGGGCTTAAATTCCACTGGTGTCTTTGCCTCCAAACCCCCTGGGCCTGCTAAAGCTCAGGTCCTTGACTTCAGGAAGGTGCTGCTCTAATTGGGACACTTGGAGATTTTAATCTGTTGAAAACCTTTTTTCGTGGCACCCATGTTGCTAGCAAGGAGTAGCTCTGATTTTATTTCACTGCCTTTTAATGACCTGGGAGACCTGAACAGTTCATTAAGGCTCTGCTATCCCTATTGAGATCTTTGAAGAAATAATGAAAGGAAATAATACTGAGACAGGTGAAGAATTGTATTGAGCCATCCTCCAGAATTATGTGATGGTGTCATGTAAATCAGTGGTGCTGTCACTTGAAGTGTGGAAGAGTGCGTGGTGAGGAAATAGGACAGCTTCCAATGAAGAAAAAATGTAGTGTGGTACAGATCTCCTGTAGTGTAGTGGCTTGTCAGATTATTGGGTTTTGTACTCAGGGACATTTTCAGTGTTGATTGAGGAATGCCAGCAATTTGTTAACAAGGATATTTTGCTTATTGCTAAATTCATAAGAACATGTGCTGGCTATCACCTGCTTTTTAACAGGTTCTTTAAAACAATCCTGGTGAGGCTCCATCTTTGTGCATTCTCCCACGTGCTCACAGTGAAAATGATGTCACCAATTTTGTGTTCATCTGCTTGTGAGGCAGGGGAACAGGAAAAAAACATAGTCTCACCTGTAGAAACAGAGATGTCCTTTTAAGGCTGGTTTCTAAGCAGAATTTCCTATTTCATACCATTGCTGGAGCATGAGTTGTGTTGGGAAGATCGTCAAATTGCTCATATTTTGGGTTTTTTCCTTTCCTCCTGCTCAAATCTTTGATGTCCCTTAGTATTTTGACATTTGGTTTTGTGTCTCATTCACATAATTACTTCCTCTGGGGCTTCCTGTGAGGCAAAACTAATACTGTGTTCCAGAGGCTTGTTGAGTTATATCAAGGGGTTTATTTAAAAACCCTATATTACTATAAGGTTTTGGATAACCCTGTCGTAAGTTTGCTGATTTCTTATCTCCAGGTTCAAGACTTGTGTTTCAGGCTTTGTCTTCTGCCTTAGCTGCACGTTTTTGAGACTGTTGTTTCAGGTGTGATTCCTGACTAATGCATTTGGGAGCATTTCTGGGTATTGTCTTGTGCCTTGGATTGCTGACTTGAGATAATTTGGGTTGTCCATGAAGTGTAAACTATTTGAGCCAAGTATGTGGGCTTTTTTCTTTGGAGTTCCGCTATGATGCAGGATCTGACACGTTTGTGGTGTTGTTCCTGTGTGTGTTTTACCTTTATCAGAGGCCCTTCTTAAGCTGAGGTTAGTCTCCCAGTTTCACCTCATATGCTTTATGTGCTGTCTGGCTGTAATTGCAAACAGCCTTTTGTTTGGCCCTTGGTTTGGATTGACTGGTCAAGGTTATTTTGGTAAAAAGCAAAAAAATTTTACTCTAGGATTATTTCCCAAGTTGGAAAGGTGGATTTTTGACTTGGTCTTCTTTGCCTGTTGCCTCACATGCACATTAATTTTTAGAGAGAAAAAATGGATGAAGCATCTGTGTGAGAACTGGGGGGAATTTCATGATTGCAGACAGTGGTAGTCTTAAGTGAGCTGGCAAAAGCAACATGTTGGGTACTGGCAAGCCATCAAAAAGAGTTTTAGAGTACTGAGGATTATTTTATGATATGGATGATCTGCAGGACAGCATGGATAGGCAGGAGCATAGCAGGTTGAGGCAGGTGATTCCCTGAAAGTCCTTTCCAACTTAGATGATTCTATGACAAAAGAGAAATGCAGTTGGGATGGACAGCTAGTACCTAAGACTTTGGTCATCCCTGGGGCAGAGGTTTCCCTTCCCTGTCTCCATGGAATGTGAATCCAGCCCACTAGTGGTTACTTCATATTGATGTTCCCATCTTCATCCTACAGACGTGACAGTAACCTTTTGAAGCAGAGGTACCAGCTGCCTTAATATAGTGTATTCCTGTCTGCTTTGCAGGGCTGTTGAACTGGGTTGTTAAAATACTCATCAGCCAAAGGCATACATAAGTGGTGCAGGAGATTTTTAACATGGTTTTTGTTTATTCATTTCAGGGTGGTTGTTTATGTTTTTCAAAGCACCTGTTCTGTAAGGGACTTTGTACCCTTTTCATCAAAGTAATGCATGAATCGACTGAAATTTTATTATTCAAAAGAGGTGGGAGAGGGTGTCCTGAATTGGTTGAGTATTTTCTAGTGATGGCAGGCCCTTTATGCATAATTGTTTCAACTCCAATATCACAGTGTTTTTCCTTTTTTGGGGAAGTTGTGATACTTAGGGGTGCCTTCAAACTAACGTGAATATTTTCCATTGCAGCGTTTGACACTGAGTACCAAAGAAATGGTGATGGAGAAGCCAAGTCCCCTGCTCGTAGGGCGGGAGTTCGTGAGACAGTACTACACTCTGCTAAACAAAGCTCCTGACTTCTTGCACAGGTAACATTTGCACTCACCAAGTGAGAAAGTTTTTGAACCAAAGTGTGTCCTGTTTGTTGTAAATCAGACATTAGTTTCTGAGCATGGGAGAAAATGAACCTGGCTAAGTTCTGCACTGTTGGAAAAACTGTTTCATCTTACTGCAAACCAAGTCAGATCATGTGGATGTATGGCATGTCATCAAGGTATTTCTTCTGTGCAAAAGTGTGTTCCTTCCAAGGGGATAAAATGGTGATGTGGACAGATTCCAGAAATACCTGCTGTGGCTGAGGAGGCTGGATAGATACTTGTGAGCAAGCTCCCCTGTGCTCAGGAACATTCTCTGTCCACTTGAAAGTGTCACTAACAACAGCATCTGTGGAATTTCCCTTAACTACGTCTGCAGAGAGGAGTCTGAGGGGTTTTGATCTGGTTTGGGTTAATCTTACCCAGCTCTGGAACTGCTCGTATGAAATGTTTTCTGGCCACTTGCAGTCTCTGCCACCGCTGCCCCTTTCTTCTGGTTAGGCTCAGATATGGAGGACATTTGCCTTTCTTGTGAGTGATGTTCTCCAGGGAGGGCATCTTACCCTCTCTCTCTGTCTTGCTGTTAGTCTGAGCAGCAGCTTGCTCTCTGCTGCAGGAAGGTTCAGGTTTCCCTGGTTTCCTGGTGCTTGATGTGTTCTTTGCAGCGCTGAGGGAGTTAGGACAGCAAGTGTTATCATTTTGTCCTACTAAAAGCATGAGAAGAGCCACGGGATCCTGTTGCTGGTCATTATCTGAAGCTTGCCCAGGCCTTAGGAGCAGCAGAGAGCAGTTTGCCCTCTAAATGGTTGTTACTCGGTCTGCTTGAATGCCTGTTGCATTTCAGTTGAATTTGTAAGGCTTTTCTGGCCCCTTAACCAAAAGTCTTTAATTCCATTTAACTGGGGACTCTACAACCCAGAGGCTTTGAGCAGTTCCTTAAGAGCAAGTTAAACCTCTTGGTCCCCTGTGAAGGCCCTTAGTAAGAACTGCTGGCTTTCAGAGAGATTGCTTTGGAATATAGAGAGAAATGTTTTGGAGAAGAGATGTTTTCCTATCTGCTTGTGCACTGCTTCAGCTAAGTTATTGTATTTCCTTGCTGTTAGGATGTGCTGGACCATGCTCAAAATCATGACTGGTTGGTACCAAAGAAAACAATCTGATATGTCCCAGACTTTTTTCTGGATATAGTCAAAGGAGTAAAGGTCTTGGGCTTGTATTTTCACAGAAGTAGAACTAAAAAGATTTTCTAAGTCCAGTAGAATAAAGCAAGAAATGGGAAATGTGGAAGTTCTAGGGTTTCATTCTGTACGCTGACCCTCTGCACTGGCTTCTTCAAGTAGAGAGAAATATTCAGTATTCTTGTCCACTCTGTGTGACACTGAGTTCATAGAAGTACTTCATGACAGTTTTATTTCATGTGTACCGTACAAGGGTGGATAACAAAGGTATGGATTAGCATCTGCACCTCACGACCATCACCCTCAAGGCAAAGCATGCTCCTAAATAAGAACGCAGGGTGATACCATGTGGTTTTCTATTAATATAAATGTACTGAAAATACAAAGCATTTGTCACATGCTTTGTAAGCTGACAGTAACAATCCAAACTGAATCAGACTATTCTAGGCTCAAAATGTGGAAATGGAATGCAAGTGCCAAAGGATCTCTGAAATGTAAGAAGAATATTGGAAGCGAGTTTACGTATTTAAATATCAAAACCACGAGCTCGGTGCTGGCCAAGGCTGTGAAGAGAAGAGAGTTCAGAGGAATGGCAGGAGGGCTGGGATGATGCCTCTGTCAGAGGCAGGGGATTCTGAGGGTAAAGAACCTCCCAGCCAAAATGGCCACCTTCCTTAAAGGAAGCAAGCAAAAGGTTGAGGTTGATTTGGGAGTCTGCTGCGCCACCTCAGGCAAACTGCACTGCTGAATATTAAGTTTGTTTGTTCCTGTATTCTTGGAGGCTCTTGAATCTAGTGACATTTGTGAAGCATTGAGCTCTACAACTTTTGGATAAAATACTTTTTGGATTTGGTTCTATTTTTTCACTTCTGTAACTTTCACATCTCTTTGCTTGCAGGTTTTATGGCAGGAATTCTTCCTATGTTCATGGAGGACTGGATGCCAGTGGGAAACCGCAAGAAGCGGTATATGGTCAAGCTGTGAGTATTAAAATTTGTCCTGTAATCCTCGTTAATGTTCAGAATAAATCAAGGTTTTTGCTTTACCAATGAGTTTGACTTTCTTACGTGGTGATTGTGATACTGCTTCCTGTTGAGAGAGAAATAGGAATTTGTTAGCTTGAGGGTTTTTGTTTGCTTATTTCTGCTTTCATTGGCAGTTGTGTTTGATTCTTCAGCTTGCATCTGGGCTGCAGAAACCACCTTTAGGATGGGAAGCAAAGTCGAGAGGACCCGATAGATTTGGGATATAAATGTATCTTGTTTCAGTTAGAAGTAATTCCTCAGAAAGGACTGATCTTTTGAGTTCCATAAAATTCTTGTGTGAGTGGAGTTTTGTTCAAGTGGAACATAACTATCAAAAGAAATTAATGAAGTGAATTGAGGGTTGCTTTTGTTGTACTGCATTATCAGAATTGTCTGTCACCTGGGACATCTCTTCATGTGGCAGCCACGTCTTTGAGCAGTGGGCTTTTTGTTTAGGGCAGGTGTGGTTTCTTCTCCCTTCACCAACACAATTTCATTTGCAGCACAAAAATCTTGGCAGTGCAGATGTTCCCCACTCCTGTCATGTTTGGTACTTTGATGATGAGTAAAGGGTTGGTTTGAGTTCTTGATTTTTGTTTTGGGGCTGGTGTTTTTTGTTGTTGGGTATTTTAGGAGGTTTTCATTTATTTTTATAACACAAGCTAAATCCTGTCCCTTTCACAGGCCCTTAAAAAAATTAAAGCCTTAAATAGGTCCTAGATTTTAAAATGGCTGGAAAACTTGTATAGCAAGTTGTATGCTGTTTAACTATTCTGAGGAATACTTGAATCCTCGTGAAACTCTTCTGATTAACAATTCAGTGAGCTCAGGAAGACTGTTGTGAGTGAAAGACACTCGTTGGTTCCTGTATTTCTCTCCTGAGCCTCAGGAGAGTGCTCTTTTGGGGTTAGTTGAGACTCAGGTAGGTGAAAGGTGTAAAGCTCCGTACAGAGGTCACTGCAGCTGGAATGTATCTGTCTCTTTCCAGGAGATACACAAGAAGGTGATGTCGCTGCAGTTCAGTGAGTGCCGCACCAAGATCCGGCACGTGGACGCTCATGCCACTCTGAGCGACGGCGTGGTGGTGCAGGTCATGGGAGAGCTGTCAAACAACGGGCAGCCCATGAGGAAGTTCATGCAGACTTTTGTGCTTGCTCCAGAAGTAAGTGTATGTTAGACTGTGTCAAGCTTCAAATCGTGATGGGAAAAAACTGACCTCACCTGGAGCTACAGTTGGTCATATTGGGACAAAAAATAGGACTTGGCTTTACAACTCGGTCTGGAGAGTATCATTAAATGTGTCCCAGTGTGTGAATGCAGAGAAGTGAGTGTATTGGATCCCTCCTGAGCTGTTCTGTTTCCTCAGACTTGAAGTGTTGGAGCAGTACTACAAAGAACACTGAAGCTTGTGTTTGGGAGCTGACAGTGGCACAAATAATATTTTTTTAAAAATAAGGTCAGCCCTGTAGACCAAATCTCTGCTGTAGCTGTGTAGTTTGAAGTCTAACAGCAAATGTGAGTGTGGGTTGCACAAGTTACTGCTCACATTTAGCTCTTGGTGAGAGCAAAGCTGGGTACAGGTAAAAGGTGTCTTGTGTTCTTTCTACTTCTTTCCCCCCGCTGCATCACAAACTATTGTGTGGTTTGAGATGAATGTTTCAGGTTCATGTTGAATTTCTTCACTGTTTCCCTGCACAGCACTGTAAGTATACAGGCCACCCCGTGAAATTCCTTCAGAGTTTTTATTGTGAAGTTTTTGTAATGGGGAAAATGGGAATTCCTCAGTGAAACTGAGGGGCTATACACTTAGTTAAAACCCAGGATTGCCGTGACTTAGCAAAATTAGCAGATTTTATTCTGCTCGAAACTTCCCTTTTCAGTTGGGCAGAAGCTACTGTTCAGTTGTTTGCTTAGAGAAGAAAAAAATAACTTGGAAAGTAACTTTTGCCTCATAGTCCTATTGCAATATGTCCGTGTGTACCCTGCACCTTAGGTCTGTAGTCCATCCTTTTGTTACCTGCTGATACTCTGTGTTTGCTCAACACTGCATGTTCCTCTTTGACAGGGATCTGTTCCAAACAAGTTCTATGTCCATAACGATATCTTCAGGTACGAAGATGAAGTGTTTGGGGATTCAGAAGGAGAGCTTGATGAAGGTGAGGACTGCATGCATAGGGTTTGTGTCATTTTTGTTCCTCTCTCCTGTGTGCAGAGCTGCCAGAAGTGTCTCATGGAGGTGTTGGGGTGCAAACTGTAGCCTTCTCATGGGGCATGGAGCTGTTGTTAGTGAAGCTCTGCTGGTCCAAAACATTCTGGCAAACGAAGGTCCTGAAGTAGTGCCATGTTCCCCAAGGGCTGAACTGGCTCACAGATGTTGAGGCTTGACAGAGAAGCAGTGAGCAGCAGGGCTTCTGCTGCCGTAGCTGCAGCAGGCACACTTGTGTCCTATGATCAGTCAGTTCAGTACGTGATTTGAAGAGAAAGTCCTAACTGGTTTTCAGATATGACAGAGTTCACTTTTCCATCATCATCACATGTGGTAATTCATTGCTACTCGGGGCTGAATTGGACCTGAGCTGGGATTTTTCCTCTCTGTTCAATGAGGCAGAGCCGATCAGAGTGTAGCCAGAACATTTGTACATGCGTTCGCTGAGTGGTTTGTGGAATTTGTTCATCTCAATTCTGTGGAACTGAGCAGTTTAGGCAATCATCCTTGTAACTGAGGTTCATCTTCTTAGTCTGAGGCACTGAGATTTATGAGGTAATAGTGCAGTCTTTCTCTTTCACTGCCACCATATGAAAACCACCCGCTGCTTTAAAAGATCCTCAAAACCTCCTCCCAAAACTTCCTAGCAGTAATATGTCTCTGGCTTCCTCTTCTTGTGAAAATCATCAACAGCCAAGCCTCTTCACTGAGAGGCAGGCTCTTCTATCTTTTTTTGCAGCTGATTTTGCAATGTTTTCTTGGTGAGGCTTTATTTTGATTACTGCTTTCACATGCTTCTATTTTAACTGCGGCTCGTGGACACTTGGGGAGATCAGTAAGAGATGACAGGGTTTTTTTTGTGTCAGAGTCTGAAGAAGAGGTGGAAGAGGAACAGGAGGAAAGACAACCATCACCTGAACCTGTGCAGGAGAATGCAAGCAGTACTTATTATGAAAACCATCCTGTAACGTAAGAAGTCCTTTTTATTATATGAAGTTGCTTTTTTTTTTAATAGAAATGACGGACAGAATTGCTTTGGCTTTAGGTTCTGGATGTGATTTAACAGGTAATTTAGGAAAATTGCTTAGCTTGATAGAGATCTGTGTTAACATTATTTTGAGACATTGCTTCTTGATGGAAGAGAGGAAATGGGGTGGTTTTCTATGTTAGTTATTTTCACTTGTGGTCTCAAGAGTGAGATGATAAGGGAGCGACCCACATGTGTGAACACACTTAATGGGATCCTTGTAATTCAGACTTGGCACAGTACGTTTGATAGGACAGGACTTATGTCACAGGTGCATTCAGAAAAGGGTGGCTGATCACAGAATAGTTTGAGTTGAAAGGGACCTTTTAAAGGTCATCTAGTCCAACCCCCTGCACTGAGCAGGGACATCTTGATATGTTACTCAAATTTGGGTATCACTTGGAACTGAATGATGTACTTTTTGAGAGGCTGCTGTACTGGAAGAATAGCTCTCTGTCCTGAGTGTCTGCAAATCTAAGCAAGATTAAAGAACAAAAGTATTTATGATTTTGTAAGAAAAATACAAAGAAACAAACAGCACCAAACCCTGTGCTTTTTTTTAAACATATGAGTGGTGTAATAAAGGCCAGAACCAACTTTCTGGTTCCCCTGTTAAAAAAAATGTGCATGACATCACTAGACAATACCTGCTGAATGCATCAGTGGTAATGCTAAACACGAGTCACTTAATGCTCCTAATGAGAAATCTGATGGAAAAGTGGAATCTGCAGGAATTCTGGCAGCGGTTTGCTCCACATAATGCAGAAAGTTTTGAATGCCTGAAAGCATAAAGTCAGGTCTTATTTTGGGGTTACTGTGTCATTTGGAAAGAGGCTGTGAAGGCATCGTTCATCATAGAGTCACTTGGGCATGTGGCCACCTGTGGCAGGAGCTGTAGAGACAGAGGTGACTGGAGGTAAGGTAGGATTTTGGGGTGCCTGAAGAGAGAACATATTCAGACCCCCCACATTTCAGCCACACAGAGCAGAGAACAAGTTGCATGTGATTTTCTGTAAATGGGACTCACAGCTTCTTTGATAAGGAAGATGTGTAGCATTTTGGTAAAGAAACAGTAGGTTTCATTCCAGAACTGCCTTTGTTTATGTGTGCAGCTTAATAGTCCATTGGTCCTCACTGTATTTGTATTCTTTTAGAAGCAGCAGTTCTTGGGTTGAGCACCTCTTCTCCAGGGTTGAAAGGCTGTGTGATTCTCTGCAGAGAACTGTAGAACATGTCTTTGCTTCATCAGAAGTAAAATCTGGTTTTGTACCCAGTAGGGGAGTACAGCTTCACTTCTCACTGTATTGTATAGGTACAAACCACGTTGTAGCAAATGGAGACACAAGGATCTTTTCCATAGCAGAGCTGTTGTCATAGCACAGCCTACAAAATGTGATAAAATGCAAAGCAATTGATAAACTCATAAAATGCATTTGACTATTGTAGCAATGGGATAGAGGAGGCGCTGGAAGAATCTTCTCATGAGCCTGAGCCAGAGTTGGAATCTGAACCAAAAGCTGAGGAGCTGAAAGCTGAAGTAGAAGAAAAGACCCTTGAGGAGCTAGAAGAGAAATCTCCATCTCCACCTCCTGTAGAACCTGTTTCGCTACCGCAAGAACCACCAAAGGTTAGTTACAAGTCATATCTGTGCTACTAAGTGCAGGTAGAAACCAGATTGGCCTTTAAACTTCTCCTATTTGGGTGGCTAAACCGGTACCTCTCTTTAGTGTCATGCTGTATGAACAACTAGGATTGATCTTTGAGCTTGCAAAAATGCGAAGGTTCACTAAAAAAGGAAAAAATGTTATTTTTGAGTGCTGCTCATCACCTATTGTAGATGGTAAGCTCTTGTAAAGTGTGTGTGTGGGTATATGCACGTGTAGGCATTTTTAAATGTGTAGTTAACATGTTAAGAAAACACCTGAAGCTACCACTACCAAAAATCTCATACAATGGGGACGGCTGCTCTTTCCTTGAAAAGAAACGGAACGCACTGACGGTCGCAAAATTGTCGCAGCATCGGTTCAAAATCAGTCTGGGGGCATTGACTGTCTCCTTACAGTCATGATGCCTAATCTTAAAGACCAGAGTGCACACTGTGTGTCCTCTGGTGTGGTTACACCTGCGGGCTTGCAGAGTGCTGGGAGCAGCCAGGGAGAGCTGGAGCGAGGTCATTTTCTAGCTCCAGTGTGTCTCCTGTATTTTTTTTTTCAATGCTTTTTCTCTTCTCCATTTTTGATTGTAACTTCAGGCATCCGCTTCCTTTCTTTGTGCAAAAGACACTTTACACTCCAGGGTTTTCAGTCCTAGGTTTGGCTGCATCATGGAAAGCAGTGATCTGGGAATGCTGAGGGCACTGGGCTCACTGGAGCAGCGGTAGTGGGCACGGCACGCGCTTGTTCCGTGCCCTTGGGATCCACAGACAGCCGGAACTGCAAAGCCTTCTGTACCTCCATTGTAATGCTTGCACAACCATTATTTAATAGTCAGATATGAACCAAAAGTGTGTTTTTAGCGGACGAGTTTCCCTGTAGGAATGTCAGTGGTTTGCCATGATTAGTAGCCTAGGTTTGTTGCATTTCCTGCAGGCTTTCTCTTGGGCTTCAGTGACCAGTAAAAACCTGCCTCCTAGTGGTACTGTTTCTTCCTCTGGAATTCCACCCCATGTTAAAGCACCAGTCTCACAGGTAACCCATCTGTGAACACCTTGGATTGTCTCATTACTTCTGCAAACTGCTTCAGTTTTTTAAATTAACAGATCAACTTGTTTGACTTAAATTGCACAAATTAATTGTGTGTTAAATGTTAATGCACTCACCTCCTTGTCGCAAGTAAGGGCACGACCACGTAACAGGTGTAACTTTGGGTGATGGTAATGTTAAAATCTGTTCTTGTGGAAACAGGAAATCACTCTCAGGTATTTTTACCTAACTTAATGGCATATGCTTTGGTTTAAAGGGGAAACACCTGTTCCCCACAAAATGCTTCTTTTCTGAAGTGTTTGAAAAGGGCATTGGTGGAAGTGCCCAAAAGCAGCAAAAACAGAGTGCACCATTTCTGAGGTGCAGGATTGTCTTGTAAGGCTAACATCCACAGGACTATGCTGGGTTTCATTATCCATGGGTAATTAGCTTGTCACAGAACCCTGTACCAACTTATGACTGTGTGAGGAATGGAAGGATTCACATTTCCTTGCCAGGACAATGCTATCTTCCCATTCCTAGGTTGACTGGGTGATGAGGGAAAGGAGGAGAGCAAGTTTGACCTTGGTGACAGCTCACATGCTGTTCATGCCAAGGTGTTGTGAGACATTCTAAATTCTGAATTCAGCTTCCTCCATCTGTATAAAAGTGTTGAAAGAGAAAATGTGTCCTTTGCCCCCGTGCATTGATAGGGTGTACCAGAGTGCTGTAGCTTGAGTTGTCCTGTCCAACCTTTCTGCAAGGCTGCAGTTCTCAGTAGGATAGCTGGGTTACTGCAGCTGCTGTTCTTGCACTGGTTTCTTCTCAATTCTGTGGTAACAGAGATCTCTCTCTAGGACTAGCCTTCAGCCAAATGCATGTTAAAAAAGAAACAGGGAAGAAAAAGAGAAAAAGGGAAGAAAACTAACCAAACAATCCCCAGTGCCTTATGTGGTGTTGCTTCTGGTCTGCTGGGACTATCATGGACATCAAATAAAGGCTGTGTAATGAGTTGGGAAGTCTGTTGGTCTTCATCAGCTTAAACAGGGCTTTGAACACTTAGGTGGTGTTTAACCTGTAAAAACACGGTTTTGTAACGCAGGATAGATTTTCCTTATGCAATACCAAAACTGGTTTTCATTTATTTGGCACTGAGAGGGTGGATGGTTGTAATGTGGCTGCAAAAACCATTTCAAATCATTTGCCCAAGAGAGCAGGAGACAGCTCATAGATGTCCCCTTAAACTCTTCCGTGTTGCCTCTGTTGCTTGTTGTGCTTTATGCCTTCTGATTTCTTTTGCTTTGACTTGATATTTTAAGTAATGGTGTGTGGAAGTTTCTGAGCAATACTGATATGGCAGGAGTTTCAACTCTCAGCTCTTCTGCAGCCAGAATTAGTCAGTTCTGAGCTCCTTTTCTTGAAAATATTTTAGACACGGTGTGTAGAAATCTGGTAGAAAGGCACCTGAACAAGAAACTGCAAAGCAGTACCAGCTTTTTCCTGTTCTCATGGATCCATTTATGCCAGACACTGTGCATGTAAAGGAGGACAGGAGATGCCCTGGTGGGTGGGTGGGTGGCTCCTTTGAGATGCTATTCTAGCTGCTGTCAGTGATGTTACAAAGAAGTAACTGCTCTGCTCATTCATTTCTCTGCATCAATCCAGTTCCCCCCCTCCCCACTTCTGTCAGGCTAAAAATACAGTCCCTGTAGTGTTAACTCCTTAAAGGACTGCACACGGACTGGTCTGGGTATAAAGCAGTTCAGGGCTGTTTCCTTACAGCTGTGGAGTGAAACAGGTCAGCATTTCTTGCTCTTTTTCTAATTGGAGATGATTAGAAATCCACCTGCCTACATTGATAAACTGGGACTTTCCCTTATAACATTTTCAGTTATTTTTACCTCTGACTTGTATTACTGCATTGTTTGTCATAGGGCTGCTGAGGAGCAGGGGTAGGCAGGGCCTGATTCTTGTCTTTTGGGGAGAGTTCCTTTCCCTCCCCAAAATGAGCTCCTGAAGAGAAGAGACAATGCCACCTTTTCCTTCAGGGTTGTCAAAGCTCCACCAGGCCGAGGTTTGCGGCATACTTATCTCCTATGGTAATTTGGGTCTCTTGAACTTCTTACTCAGTGTCCTTCCATCCACTCTGTGCTTGCTGGGACGTGCTGGAAGATGAGCTGCAGTGAGCTGCTGCTTGGGCTGTAAATGGCAGCCCTGATCTGGAGTCTTGTGGTGCTGCCAGTCGTGGCAGTGTTTTGGGGAGCACAGTTCTGTGTGAGGGCTTTCCTCCTGAGGCACTGAGGCAGCCTTTTTCTTTATAAAAAAGGATGGTACTCCTTAGAAAACAAGCAGGGAGATCAGCTGTTTGTGTGCGGGGTAAGAAGTACAGCCGAACACAAAGCCAGCAGCTACAAGGTCACTGTTAGTGGGAATTTAACAGCAGGACATCAGGGGCTTGGCAGGTCTTGGCTGGGGCTGCCAGAAGGAGAGAGTTTGAGTCTGATAGCCATGTTTATCTGAGAAATGGGGGTCTGAAGGTATCAAGTTTGCTTTCTGAGGTGTAATTTCTTCTGCGCTCACGGTGCATGAGTGAAAGATGGCAGAGGCACTCCAGTGACTCAGGAAATACAATGGAACAAGATTTAACAGCAAGGCTGATTTTCTGAGCTTGTTCCTGGAACTGAGAAAGTGATCCTACAAGTGCTGTAGGGACAGATGCCTAGCTGTGTGGAGCACAAGTGATAGGAGGGCCGAGACGTTGGTTTGGTGTGTAACGCTTGCGTGTTGCATGTAAAATCCAGTCTTTCTTACCTGGGGAGTACTCTGTCTGGAACCAGCAGTTATCCTGAGTCCTTAAAGGAGAATAAGGGAGATGTTTAATAAAACTACTTCTCCCCAGCAGGCTGGCCTGTTCACCTTGTGTTTAATCCTACTTGCAGGCTGCTTGTGGCTTTTTGTGCTCCTGAGGATAATGTTGTTACTCTAAGATAGGAACCCAGCATACCATCAGCTGCTTAACTGTTGTACAGAAATTGGAATTTGAGAAATACTGGAAATTTCTTCAGTGACCAGCAGCCTGCATAGAAACATCTTTATTGTTCTGTCTGTTTCTGCTAAAGCAAATTTTTTGCTTGCAAAAAATTGGAATGGGTGTTCCAGTACCTGAATACAAAGGGTGTACTTCGAGCATGGTGGTCTTGACATGAGGAAAGTTGAAGCCTATCCAAAGAGGTAGTCTGTAGAAACTCATTCCAGGAAATACTTACTTCACCTCCAAGGGCTTTTGTCCTCCTCTTTGTTTTTGTTAGTTTTTGTATAGTTGTTCTGCACTGCAGGAAAATAGTTCCTCAGGGACTTGGACAGAACATGGGATTTGCCCATCTCTTTGTGTTCATCTTGGACTGCCTCCTAATCTATGAAGTTTGAGCTTGGCTTGAGGAAGCTTTATGCCCTCTACGATTTAAGTCAGGCTGAGGGATTTGTGAATAACAAACATTGGGGTCTCAATGCCTGGTCAAACATGGGAAATTCACCTTAGGTGTGTTCTGGGGAGATGCTCTGATTGAGAGATTGCTTTGCACCTCTTAACAATGATAAATGAACACTGCAGTCCTGGATTGGTACAGAGGAATTCAGACAGGTGAAAAAACCACTCCCAGACACATTGACATCAATATCTATCTTCCAGAGTTTGTTTTGTGCATGCCACTTACCCATGTCTTGTGTTGTGGGGGTTTTTGTTTTGGTTAGTTGGGGGTTTGGGGTTTTTTTACGGGCCAGTGTTAAATAATGCACGTTCTCCTCTTTTAGCCAAGAGTGGAAACAAAACCTGAAGCTCAGTCTCAACCTCCTCGCGTTCGTGAGCAGCGTCCCAGGGAAAGACCGGGTTTTCCACCACGAGGACCTCGGCCAGGTAACGTGGATGAGCTTGTGTGTCTGCTTGGGTTAGGGAGAGGTGTCTGCTGAGGCCTTGGCTGTACCTGTGTCGTGTTTGCCTGATCATGAACTGCCTGTGCCTGCTGCCTTCAGCTAGAAATGAGGGAGGGTGATTTGGAGTCCCAGGCGGTTGGAGTGTGAATATGCTTGTTGCTGCCCTCAGATGTGTTTGTCCAGATTTACACTCATCTTTTGACCTCTGGTTCTTCCTTCCTCTTTGTGCTGTCTGTAGGAAGGGGAGACATGGAGCAGAACGAGTCGGATAATCGTCGGATAATTCGTTACCCGGATAGCCACCAGCTCTTTGTTGGGAACTTGCCACACGATATAGATGAGAGTGAACTGAAAGAGTTCTTCATGAGTAAGTAGTGATTCCAGCTGCAGGGACTGAGATGGAAAACTGTGTTAAAAACTCCCCTAACACTGATTTGGACTACATGGAAAAGCTTTTACATAGTGCCACACTACAGATGTCTGGAACGAGCAGAGGGTGTGGAGCTGGCACTGTGGGTTTCGATAAAATGTCTGTTCCCTTGTGTTTCTGCAGACTTTGGAAACGTGGTAGAACTTCGCATAAATACTAAGGGAGTGGGAGGAAAACTGCCTAATTTTGGATTCGTGGTATTTGACGATTCTGAGCCGGTCCAGCGAATTTTAGTTGCAAAAGTAAGTATTGGTGTTGGGTACTGAGTATCCCCTTCCAGGGGTGGACCAGAGGCCCTAAAGCACAAGTATTGTGGGCCCTTCTAGTTTGCGTTGCCATTGGCTCTGGCATTCAAAAAACAGCTGGAAGAAAACCACTTTTGGATACCCATTGTGTCAGGAGTGCTGTGCAGCTTCAAAAGCTGTGCCAGCGTTCCTCCAAGTGCATCACGTGGAATTTGAGTTTTCTGCCTCTATACAAAATAATCCACACAGAGCTCAGAACTTACTTTTAGAGATCCTTTGGCTGAAAGTAGAACAGGTAACCTTTCGAAGGGCATCACACAGCTCTCTGAATTCCATACCCAGGGGTCCAGAGGTGGGAGCAGGGTTATTTGCAGTTTTGCTTTGAGGAAGCAGGGGAGAGAAAGAAGCAGTTTTCCTTTCCGCACTGTGGGAGTGAGATCTAGTAGAGCAATTCGTCAGGAACTTCAACCCTGAAGGGCAAGGACTAAAGCTGGCAGTGAGGAGGCTAAAGACAGCACTGCTTTGGCTTGAGACAAGCACTTCAATTCCTTGTGTGCCCGAGCGAATGTAGAAATGGAGTTCTCTAGGGCCGAGGTGGCGTGCTGCAGGGCACCCTTAACACGGGACACGCTTGTCTCGGGCGTGTACGCGAAGGAAGGCCGGGGCCCGCAGGCAGTGCAGAGTTTTGGTGTGCCTGCTGTGGCACGGGCTTTGCGCTGCGGTGACTAACGTGTGCCCTGACCGCTTCTCCCCATAAGCCCATAATGTTCCGCGGCGAGGTGCGCCTGAACGTGGAGGAGAAAAAAACCAGAGCCGCTCGTGAGCGAGAGACGCGCGGCGGCGACGAGCGCAGGGATATTCGCCGCAACGAGAGAGGCCCGGGGGGACCCCGTGGAATAGTGGGTGGCGGCATGATGCGGGACCGTGACGGAAGAGGACCTCCCCCGAGAGGTGGCATGGCACAAAAACTCGGCTCTGGACGAGGAACCGGGCAGATGGAAGGCCGTTTCACTGGACAGCGTCGCTGAAATCTCCACTGTGGGCAGACAGTCTTGGCAGTGGTACATTATCCATCGTGTTTGCATTCTTGTTAATTTTTTTTTTCAGCTTTGGAATGTGACACAGCCCTTCTGATCGTTTCTTTGATGTGAAAACATCCTTTAGTTTCCAATTTAAATTGAGGTGGACATTTTTTCCCCAGTTTCACAACAGGAGTCACACTCTTAATTTATAAATGTGTACTTGGAGAATTGAGGACTAAAAATAAAGAGAAAAGGAAAAGAAACAAAACAAAAGACCAGTTAACAATCTGCAACAGAAGTTGAACTAAAGGACCTGCCCGGTAGAATTCAGATCCTTTCAGTCAAAAACCCTCTGCTGCACATTTTGTGTAAGTGTTACCGTTTCTGCCTACTACTGTTGGAAACACAGATAGTGCAATTTGTGCAATTGGAGAAGCTTGCCTTTTTTTTTTCTCCTTCTTAGAACACTCGGCTCCAAACAAACTCGTGTTTACGCACTCATCAAAATGCACTAATGGGTCCTCTGAACTCATTTGTACTGACAGCTGCAGGAGGCATCGGAGGGAAAACCTTCATCCTCTTACTCAGACAGAATAGCTTGGGGAACGATGCGGGCGTCTGCTCTGCTTGCTGTGACCAACCTCTGTACACACACAAACCTTAATAAGACTACACCTTTGTTCCAGAAGGAATGCAGTTAGCTGTAACCAGAACCCAGAGTTTCCGAGTCGTAGCCCTGAGTACGCAACAAGTTTGATAGCTCACGTCAGTTTTTTCTATCTGCCCCTCTTCAGTGCAGGGATGGCTGCTCAACACACTCCTCCTTCCCCTTCCCCCTTCGAGAAGCGTTGTACAGTGAAACTTGTCTTGACTGTATTTGAGTTCTCTGGTAATGTAATAAGCATGATGGTGCCTTCTATGAATACATCATTCCAGTCTTGCTGGTGATTTTGTACAGTATAGTGTATGAAGTACTGTGCTGCAAAGCCAAGCGGCTGCAAAGCATTTAAAGGAAATAATTGGAAAATTGTATTAAAAAATTGCAGTATCTTTCAATGAGTAAACGTTGCTAAAATGATCTTCCACCTTGCTCTTCAATTAACAAGTTCGCCTGGTTTTATTGCAGTGGGGGGGAAGGGAGGATGAAGGCATCCGAGTAGTCTCCAGGTTGTCTCTTTTCTTTAATCAGTGTCAGAGATAAAGAAAGTGGAGTTCTAATCTCTCTTGGACCCGAATTTCAGAAGTCAGTCCAGCACGGCGGGCGCTTCTGGCCAGCTCGTAATGGGTAGAACTAACCATCCTTTGTGAAGGTGAGCTTACCAAACGGGGATACTGCAATTTTCAGAGAACTGAACAGCGGCTCTTAAGTTCTTGCGTTTTCCAGTTGCACTTTTTTAAAAACTTGTACTCATTTTGCACATAACTCTGAGCTGAAGTTGGCACTGAGGTGGCTCTGGGCGGACGGATAGAAAGGAGGCATCCTCTTGTGCAGTGTGAGCGGTGTGTTGTGTGTGGAGAGCTGTTTCTGGACCGTGTCCCAGAGCAGGTTCCCGCGCAGCGCGGGCGCTGGCTCCGGGCTGGAGAGCAGAGGGGGTGTTTGTGTGTGCGTCCCTGCAAAGCGTGACCGCCCGCGGCTGCTCCTGAACACGGAACACTTCAAATGAAAGAAGGGCAGCTTCAGGCAAAAGCAGGGAGGGCATCCTGGCAGTCTGTCTCTGGATTATGCAATCATTTGCTGGTTTCCAGTAACGTGGAAGATTTTGCACATCTTTTCTCATACGCTAGGCGAGGGGAAGTGGCATCTGTCTGTTCTCTCCCAAACTTGAGGTCTTCTGTGTTCCATGGTAAGTCTTGCACTATTTTCATACGCTTTTTTTTTCTGGGACACATTTCTACCAATTGGCATTTTCATATTTCAGGTTTTTTTTTGTTGAAGGTCTTGCAATTTCAGCTGTTACCTGGAAATCTGTAGTACTTGAAGTGCTCGCCACACAACTCCACTCGTTAGGTTTGAAGCCCTCGGACAAATTGCTTGTCATCGGTCAGCAGTTTGCCACCAGTGTGGTTTGTGTAGCCTGGAGGTTGTTTTTTTCCTTCTGTAGTGCTGTGGTGTTTCGCTGCCACCTAATTCGTTTGTATGGCAAATGGCACTGGAAATAATCGACAACAAGAACGGAGTAGTAAAAAGAGCTCCTGGGCCATTTTTGGATTGCTTCTTGTTTAAGTGACACGAACCCTTGGAACATCATCCAGAGAAGTTTACATGGTGATAGCTCACCTGCTGTACTGTGGACTCTTATGTGTTCTTGACCCTCTTAATAGTACATGTACCTCTTAGAGCAAAGGAAGGGATTCACTGACCATTACTGTTAGTCGCTGATTTGTGAATGGTGGGAGTATTTTGTCATTACAGTTCTACTTCAACAAACTTGGCTGACCATCTTGACTTTAGTAGGTATTCGAGACAGTGGATTACCATCTTTATTGCTGTAACTTGTCAAGCATTATATGCTAGTAGATTCTAGTTTAATTGTTGCAGGTGGAAAGTATTTTTACTTTTAAGTTTCCATTCTGAATGTGTTTTGACTAAACATACCAATAAACTACTGATGTCTGCAGCATTTATCCATGTCCCTAATTCTCTTGCATGCAGGTGGCTGTAGAGCCCTGGCAGCCCTCGCTCACAGAAAAGATTGTAAGAACATCGTTGCTGACCTGGCCGGTGACAGCAGCAAGCTGCAGCAGCACAGCATCAGGTGTTTGACTTTGGTGGCTTCTCTCACCTTGGGGTGTGTGTGGCCCGGGGAGGAGCTGAGCTCCTCTCAGACGTGTCCAGCTGGGATTCCTCTGCAGCCTGCCAGGCTGCAGCATCCGGCTTAAGTGGTTACGGCAGTGGTGCTGGGAGGAGCGGCAGCTGAGCTGTCTGTAGAAAAAACAGACCAGAGTCGCTTGCTCTCCTCTTTACTGTCACTGAGTCTTGATGGTGCACAAGTGATTGCCCCCCAGTTCCTGTATTTTTACTTCTTGTGTTTGTTGGCAGTTAGCCAGAAGGATCGTGAAAGGGTTATTCTTGCACTGCTCATAGAAAAGGTGTGGCTAAATCATGGAATCTCGGAAGCTCCTGTTGGCTGTGTCTTGTTGAGGGCATGTCTTGGCTGTAATGTTTCCTGATAAAAGGCAGTTAGGAAGTGACTGAAAAGTAATACAGTTCTGTGAGTTGGAGTACTGGAATGAAAAAACTGGATCCTGTACAAGTCCCAAAGCCAGAGTCGCCTCTCAGAGGAGCACCTTCCACAGCTACAAGATCTGCTGATCTCCAAAGGTCTCCAGAGAAACACGATCCCCTCTGCCGCCGTTGGGGGCCTGCAGCCTTCAGACCTTGGTGCCTCAGGTTGTGAGGTAAATTGTGCTGGTTCATGTTATCTGGGGCTGAGGGGCAGGGCAGGAGATAATGCTGCCTGAAATGCCACAGCCAGGTCAGCCAGGACCTGGCTTTACTTGTGCCATGAATTGTTCAAGAGGAGGAAATGCCAGGACAGCTGAGGGTTGTGAGGAAGCAGCGGCCTGCTTGGTGCTGCAGAGGCCTCGTTCCTTCCCCTGGCAGTGCCCACACTCCGATGCCTTTCCAGAGTCTGGTGCCTTTGTAGTACAGCGATTGCTGGGGGTCTGCATGTCATGTGGATAAATACAGCTTGGAAGGATGATTTATTGGACATGGTAGAAGAAGATAGCAGGCTGTTTGATAACCCTTGGGAAAACCATTGGTTAAAGCTTGCCTGCTTGCAGCTTAGGAAGTAATTTTCCCTTTGGTTTGTGCTCTGCCTCGTATTTCTGGGCCTGAGCTGAAAGGAGACACCTTGGTAGTGGTGCTGCAGCTCTTGCTGTTCCCTCAGAAGGGTGGGAGCAGTGTCTGTGTGCAGGAATGAAAGCTGAGAGCAGCTTCTGCAGCTGCTGACAGGATGTTTCCCTTGGCTGCCTTGTTGCAGTGCAGGCCTCATTGCATGCCTGTCCCTAACGCTGCAGTCAGTATTCAGTAGCTAAAGCACGAGTGCACCAAGGATCTGCAAGTTCCCTGCGCACAGAAACCCACTGGGCTCTGGAGCCCTTGCAGCCAACGAATGCCAAAGTGCAGCTACCTGAGTGCTGCTCTGGGAAACGTCACCACATTTGTCCAGAGGGACCAAGGACACAAATCCGGCTGTTGTGTCACCTCCTGGGCACTGCCCTGCCACAAGCCGGTAAGGAGCGGCTGTGCTGTGCCCGGAGCTCGCATGAGGGCTTGTGGGTCTGGGATAGGGCGGCTCATTGTTGGCATGGCCAGGACCGCGTCCCATCGCTGGCTCAGCTGCCCCCAGCAAGGAGAGGAAACACCACCTGTCTGGGCAGGCTCACAGCACGGCGCCTGCTCTGCCACAGCCTCTCGTGGAGCATCGCAGGGGCGGTGAGAGCTGCTGCCGTTTCCCCGAGAAGGAGCACTTGGATTTTCCCTGCCATGTCGGCCTCTGCTGATGTGCTCCTGCAGTCTGCACGCAGGCATTGCTGTGCTGGGGGCACAGGAGGGGCACTCTGTGGCTGCAGCAGGCCTGTGTCTCCATCGAACTGCTTACGGGAATGAATAAAGAAAAAAGACTCCGGATGTAAAGGAGTGTCAACCACGGTTCGTGTTCCTCCGTAATAAAACAACCTGCAAAAATGAGCCTCTTCATCCCAGGGGGCTGCAGTGTGAGACCCATGTGTTGCTGCTGGACAGCCTCGTCTGCAATGGGACCCGGCTCTCCCTCTCCCAACCGGGCCTCTCTGCCAGCGGCGGCCGCTCGGGAACGGGGAGAGCTGGGATCGCTTCTCCCCGGGAATGCTCAGGGACCCAACCCGGCCGCCGCCGCTGGGGGCTGCCGCAGGTGCGGTTCTGGGAGCGGGCAGGGCCCGGCAGGGACGCGGGGCTGTCCAGGGCCGAGAGGGGCTGTTCGGCTCTGCCGGGGCGAGCCGCGGGCACGGGAGCCGAGCGTGCGGCATCTGGGCAGCGGGATCGGGCCCGGTCGCGTCCGGCGTTCGAACGCCGCGCTGAGGGCCCCGGGACAGCGGCTGCGGGGGACAGAGCTCGCTGTGGGGCTGCTGCGGAGCGCTTGGGCCCGGCCCGCCTCGGCTTCAGCGGGATGCGCCGTGCGGGCGCTCCCGAGTTCAGCCGAACAGAGCCGAGCGCAGCCGAACCTATGAGCGGTTCCGAGTTCAGCCGAGCCGAGCCGAGCGCAGCCGAACCTAGGAGCGGTTCCGAGTTCAGCCGAACAGAGCCGAGCGCAGCCGAACCTAGGAGCGGTTCCGAGTTCGGTCGAACAGAGCCGAGCGCAGCCGAACCTAGGAGCGGTTCCGAGTTCGGCCGAACGAGCCGAACTGGACCGAAACAGGTGGGCGGTTCCGAGGTTAGCCGAACGGATCCGAGTCCAGCCGAAGCCAGCCGAGCTCGGTCGGAGCCAGCGAGCGGGCCGGTGCGGGAAGGCTGCGGCCGGCTCCCGTTCAACACCGGGCCGTCCTCACGGGGGACCCTCGCTGTTGTGTTCAGAGCGCCGGGAGCGCGGCCCCCGCCTCGCCCGGGACAGCACCGGGCTCGGGTTCTCGTACGGGGCCCGGACGGCGAAGCCGGGACGCTCGCACGGGAGCTCGGGGGCACCGGGGCGGGGTCACAAAAGCAGCGGCGGGAGAAGCGGAGCTTTCGTCGGAGCTCCGAGCTCTGCGCCGAGGGAGCAGCGGCGGCGGCGACACGGGACAGGTGAGGGGTGGCGGGACCGGGGGCCTGGCCGGAGCCGGGGACCGGGAACTTTGGGAGGGACCGGGAGCTTTGGGGGGGACCGGGGTTGGGGGAGTCCGCGACCCGAGCCTCCCCGGGCCGCGAGATGAAATATGTCCTAGCAAATGACGCGGTTTTGTTGCCATAGGACAGGAAATGTCTGTCCAGGGAGTTTCTTGCAGTGAAGGGCGTGATTTAGGTGGTGAGCTTTTCAGGAAAAAAATTTAAAAGGATTTTTAAAAAACTAATTGAGACGTGAAAAGTGCCTTTAATCAGGGTTGTTTGCAACTCTTTGCAAGAGGCTTGGTTTGTGGCTGGTGTAAAATGTATCTTTTTTTTTGGAAGAGAGCTTCTGGCTAATCATCTTCAGATCGAGCAGTAACTTTGAAACTTCTCTTAATGCGTAATTATAATGGCTGAAGTAAAGCCTAAAATGCACACGCAATTGAACCAGGGTATTAAAGTCTCGCTAAATGTCTTACCACCATTCATATTCTTTCATAAAAACTTTCCAAGAGCAATAAAGAGAAAAAAACCCCGCTGAAATACAGACTCTCTGCCAATATATTCTACTGTGAACAGCCTTTCGGTGTAGGCGGCGCTGCAGAGCTCTCCCTTACGGTGGCGGTCACCAGCACACAGGGACAGGTGTAATTTTATAAAGCCTTTATTTATTGTTCTTTTTTTTTCTTAAGTGATGGAATTGAAAAGAACGTAGTTTGACAAAACACAGAAGATTCACAAAGTATTCATTCAGTACCAAAGGAAAAAGGGTAAGAGGTGCGAGAAGTGAGACAGAAAGTTTTTTCGTCGTGTTTCTCCCACTGGCAGCCTAGATTGGAGAGACAAAAAAAAAAATAAGCGGATGGAAGGGTGGGCAGGAAGGGGCAGACAGACTGACAGACAAAGGTATTTGTGCATTTCTGCTGTTACCTACCTTAGGTTAAGCACCAATTCCTAGTGTGGCTCTGCTCTGGATTATTAGCTTAGCACCCTAGGAAAAGGAACACGAACAGTTGTGAGAGGGAAACCAAGGAGAAAAGTAGTTTGTGCTTGAGAAGGGTTTGTTAGAAACCTGAACTTGTGCCTGAATGATGGCTCAGAGGGTTCATGGTACCTCCTGACCCTGGAACCCAAGTGCCCCTGCATGTCGTGTATCTTCCCATTTTGCCAAAGCAGAAAGGAAACTTTTGGGACTGATTAGAAACGAAATAATTATTTCCTAAGTCTTCCCAATATATTTAACCATGCAACACTTTGGATGTAAATAAAAAAGAATTCAACTAATCAGCAGTTTGAGATATCAGTAATAGTTGTGTGCTCTACATTAGATTGATGCTGCTACTGCAAACTGTCATTTGTGCTTCCTGGCAATGCAATATGGCTCTGGATAAACTTCTCCTGTGGCATGATAGCTGAACTCCCAGTACAGCTGGATTTGCTAGGCACTTCTGAGAGCTGATCCAGATGCACTTTTTACTGGTTATCTCTGAATTTTGTAAGGATCTGTAGCACAAAAGCAAGTTCATGTGTGCTAGAGATGAAGTTAAATTCCACACGTGGATATTTTTTGACTGTGGCTTGCAGATACTTGGCTCTTTTGACAAGGCCCAAGAGAACTTTGTCTAATCTGGGACTGAGATGTGCTTTGAGCAGGTGGTTTGCCTAAATTACCCCCTACAACCTTTCCATGTGAAATTGTTCAGTGACTATAATGTGTGCAGCCAAGACAGACAAAGCTCTGGCCATTTCCTGCAAGGGCACATGGACAAGTGACCACAGCAGTTTGCAGAACAACCTTCTAGTGCAGTTTCCAAGTTCCTGTATATATGGTTTAGGTTTTTTTGTTTGTGAGGTTTTTTGTTGGGTTGTTTTGGGGTTTTTCTGTGTGTGTGTGGTTTTTTGTTTTGCGTGTTTTTAAAAAAAGGAGACAGTACCTCTTCCCCAAGGCATGAGTCAATATCTGACTGCTTGCAGCACTTTTCCATCATGGCAGAGAAACCCCCACCGATGGTCTTGATTTGTTCCTCTGTCATCTGGGGCTTGCGCTTGACGAGGTTGATGAGCAATCTGAGAACAGAGCCACAAGACAGGATTAATCTCACCTGCTGTAGTCGGTCCCCCCAGGCACAGCCCATTTAGGAGAGGTTTTTGTCATGCCCAGATGAGCCTGGGCCTGTCTGTGACTCCACACTCCCAGTCTAGCAGAACCATCGGTTTGTTTTGTATTAACTCAGTGACAGGGGGGGAAAAACTTAGGGAAATGATCTGTGTGTTGTCTTAGTTAAGTACCTCTCAAGATCTGCACTGGCAGTGGGCCTACATGAAAAAAGGTCAGTTAGGAGGGAGATTTTAAGTGAGGAAAAAATTCAGTTTTGCTTCTTGCAAACTCTGTGATGGTGTATGCTGACCAGGTCAGTGCAAACACATAGCTCCATCTGGTTTTCTCTGGCACTAGTGCAGCCCCAGTCAGGTGACAAAACAGGGTGTAGCTTCCTTCTGCACCCCCCAAAGTGCTACCCTTCAAAAGTTTCCCCACAAGGTGTTTCTTGGCGCTTACTTCAGCTGCCCTGCTTCACGCTCAGCTGGAGGAGTAGTGCACATTTTTTCATCAAAATGGAACATCATGGGGTCAAATGGGGGAGGCACATATTTGGTGTCGACGCCCATGGCAGTGAAACATGGTCTCCTGTAAGAGTAGAGTTCATTGCAGCACTGTGAAACCTGCTCGTTGATAGGGGTGCTCTCCTGTCTCTTGCACATGTCTTCAATGACGATGCTCAGCTGAAAAGAGAAGGGCAAAGGTCAGTTCCATCTTCCCAAACACGCAGCTGTAGGTGATGTTTGTATCACAATAGCATAGCTGGAAGTGGAAGCTGCTGAATGGAACACCTGCTGGGAAATGGCATGTGTTTAAATTTTAAAATATATTTAAGTGTTCGTGGAGTAAGGCATTTCTTCATCTGCAAACAGTCTGGGCTGGGCTACAATCAGTAGGTTTGAGGGTGTTAGGACCCTCTTTAGCTTTTCCAAATACAACCTTCCACAGTCTCAGTTCTGGAGCTCTGGGCTACGTGCTCCAGTGGAAAGTGTCCCTGCTCATGGCAGGGTGTTGGAACTGGATATCTTTAATGTTCCTTCCAGCCCGAGCCATTCTACAGTTCTGTGATTCCTGATTCAATGAATTTACTTTTGCTTTCTGAGGGAAAGCAAAGTGTAACTAAAATTCTCACAAGCTACCATCAGACAGCCATTTAGGCTCTCCCATCCATTAAAAAATGAACAGACTTGGAATTCTGTTAGGCAGATGATTAGTGTGGTGTTCATGGAGAGCCACTGTGTTTGCTATCTCGCCAGAATTCAGTGTTTTTGCCAAGAGGAAAAACCTCCAGGAGAGGAAGGGAAGAGAATAAATGAGTGTACTCACATAGTGCTCAGAACAAGACATGCGTTTCTGCTCAGGGAGGTTGCAGCACTTGTTGCCAACAGCTGTCATTTTCTTCCCGATTTCCAGCAAGGTGTCAGTTGATACCTGAGGCATTTTCTTAGTGTAGCGGACCAGAATTCTGACAAAGTCAAATCAAAACAACAACTGTTAATAGAGCTTTCTTCAAACATGAGCACATCCAGCCCACTGAAGGTGAAACAGAAGTGACAACCAAATCAGCCTCCCCAAAGCAGCCAGTGTAACTCATTGCACTGGGGAATATCAGTATCAGCAATCGCTCACCCTTTAAGGAACTCTGCCTCGCCATGGGTATTGAACAGCTCACAGTTTGTCTTCACAACTTCCTCAGTTTCCTTCAGATGCTTGTTGGCTTCCTCTTGCTGCAAACAAGTACAAATTTATCAGTAGTGTTAGAGCAGGTAACAGTCACAAAAGTGTTAACTTCTGACCTCTTCTAAACCTTGGCTACAAAATACTCATTTTCTAAGGCTGATCACTTCTGTATAGCCAGGATGGTGTAGGCAGGATTTGATTCCCTAGTGGGTCTTAACTTCTAATAGACATTTCCTTGAAAAAGGCAGCTACATTTTAAAAATTTAATCTAAATTAATTACCTGTCAGGCATATTTTCTAAACAGTGGGGCTATATGTTTATTTGTTTAAGTCAAGTAAATATTTCGAATGATTATCAGCCACGGGGGGGATCATCTCTTGGCCGAAGTTTTCAGGAACTCAGGTTGTGCTGTGTGTTGTGTGTGACTGAGTTGCAGATCAGACCTAAGCTGAGGTGTCTGTGTGCTGGTCACACTCACTGCTGTCACAATCCATGAGCAGCCATGCTCGGTGTAGGCAGTGGAGCTCAGAGAACAATGGAGCTGTCCATTGTCGGCCTCAGGACAAACAGTATCGGGTTTGAGATACAGAGGCATCAGCTGAGTGAGACTAGTCTGCAATATTGTAATGTGGCAAAGGAAATTACTCTGTGATCTGAGATAACCCTGTATCCTTGCCATGGGCCGTGGACTGTTTCATCTCCCACCTGGAATTAGTCTCCCCAAAAGCTTTGTGCCTGCTCTTGTGTAGGAGCTTCTCAATACAGTTCTTTCCTGTCAGGTCCCAGACAAGCATTCTAGTCATCTGCAAAGGAAGCTTTCCACCTACAGCGTTTCCGTAGCACTCGGCAGGGTTGTCTGTCTTGCAGCATTTGTCCAGGAGTGTTTCATATCCCTTAGTAACCCTCATGATCAGCTCTGTGGAGAGCTCAGGGTGTCTCCGTGCGTACTCATAAACAAACCTGAAAGGCACAGCAGCAGACAGAGCTCCTGAATAACGTGCTGCTTTCATCAAGCACAGGGCACTAATAGCAAGGACATTTCCTCAGCTGGACAATGGAATGCTGCTGGCACTACTTACTCTGACAGGAATGCGTCATGGTTTGGCTCATAGCTTTTGCACACTTCCTTATCTTGAACGTATTTTTCAACCAGTGAGGGAAGATTGTCAGGTTTGTCATCAAATTCTGCCTCCATGATGCACTTGGTGCGTTCCACCACTGGCAGCTCGCAGCAGGGCTTGATTTTACTGGAGAAAACTTCTTGCTTAGAGCACAAAGAGTTCACGACCTCTGACTGTAAAATTAATACGTAGTATTAGACAAGCTGTGAAATAATAAAGCCAGATTAATTAATCTGCTCTCTCTGCTTCAGACTCTTCACTCAGGTCACTTATTTACTTAGGATTTTCATAAAGAAATGCTGTCTTGACACAAGGAGAAATAAGCAGGGCATGAGCGTGCCCTGTGCTTGCTGACCGCAGTGTGCAGGTGAATGGTTCCCTCCCTGATCCTGGGCACTGGGAGAACACAAACTCTGGAAAGCCAGGGCACGTCACTGAGCGCTCTGTCACAAGGATGTCAGCTCTGACAAGATGCCCAGCTCTGATAGAGGACAAGAGGTGACAGAACCCCAGAGCACTGGAACTAGCTGCTTCAACAAGTGTGTCCAAGTTTCAGTCAGCCAGGCAATATTGAAATCATCTCAGTATTGCAGAGCTTTGTTCATCTGTTCTCTGACACTACAGGCTGCTGGATTAACAGTGATACTCTCACCAGGACAGGAGGAAAAATTGCAGCCTTTTTGCCTCTGCTTTCTTTTCCTTGATTTATGATTAAGTTGAAGTGAATAAATACCACTGAACAACATCCTTGATAAATGTTCTGATTTTGGCCAAGCAGACTAGGTAGACTGTATGCCATGGCTTCTTGTCCTCATGATCAGACAGGGCTAGATCCTGAGCTGGGCTGAAACCTACTTCCAGTAACAGTCAGCTGTGCAGATGCTGAGCTTTTCAGTGCTTGAGGAACCTTCCAGCAGTGCTGAGCACGAGTTGAAGTTCCCTGAGCTGTGAATGCGTAGCTGCACAAATTACTGTCTTTCTAAACATTTTTCAGATATGTTCATGTTTTTTTGAAGTAGCGAGCTCACCCAGTCATCCACACATTCCACCATGTCCCCTTCACAGCACTCCTTGTAGACATCCTTCACATCATGGACCATTTTAACAATTTCTATAAATGGAGCCTTGGGGTATTTCTGGCTCATACGAGCAAGTTTGCTGGGTAGAAAAGGAGAAAAACACACTTGTTTAGAAGCACTGTATGGAACAGAAACCTTGCAAGCCACTAACACATGATAGGCTAGGTCATTGTTTCAAAAAAATACTCATTCTTCTCATCTAATTTCTGGTGGCTAAAAAAAAAAGGAGTATCAACACCTGCACCAGTAAAGCCAGAAAGGGACAAGTCTGTGTTTTCTCTGTTCTGCCTGGACTGTGAGAATCACACCCTAGCATTCCCCATCACTCTTGGGCAACTGGAAAGTGCCCCAGATGACTTGGCACAGGTAGATATAGTCCAGATTACACCTTTAAATGAAAGCTGACTATGCCTATAGGATGCTGTACTCCTGGTCAATGTTGGTGGGTCAGACTGGCCACAGAATGAAAGCACCTCTCTGTGCCCAGACAGGTGATCCACTTATTAATGGTAAAAGCTTTTCTTCATCTTACAAACAAATGTTTTAACAGCTGTGATTCTGCCAAATCTGGCTTTTTGGTTGGCTTAAGGTACAAACTAGTGCCTTTGCTGATTAGGTGTCCATTGCTGGAAGCTGTAGGCACTGGAACGGGGTGTAGCTTTGGCAGAAGTGTGGATTAACTGTAATCTCTGGTTCTGAGTGACACTCCAGCAGTTCTTGACTGGTTCCAGAGATGGTGTCATTGCTCTACAGCTCTAACAGCTGAGCTTTTCCTGGGTCTCACTCACAGGTTGACAAGCCTACATTTTATTGAAAAAGTGTGTGGAACTTACCTTGCTTGGAAAGTCCTCTCGCCGTACTTGTCCAGGATCCGACACCCGTGCTGCTGCTTCACGCCTATCAGCTTGGCTCTTTCCTTGATGACAGCTGCCTGTGGTAACAGGACACACATTGTCACATCCAACTGCTTACATCCAAGGGATAGGATTAATCCTGGCCTGCCTCTCCAAGTTCTTCATGCAAAATTTGCATGAACAGGAGAATTCTGCCTGTTTGTCACTCAGTTGCTTAGTGTTTATCCACAGAGACAAATTTGCCGTACCTTTGCATCCAAGCAAGCACCAATATCGCTCTCTGGGCAGCAGCTTTTGAGTGCATTTTCATACTCAGCAGCCAGACCCAGGATGGCTGGGGCGTGCAGGAAGGGGTTTCTTCTTGCAACAGTGTAGACGAAACTAGAAAGAAAAGGAAGGTGTAAGCTCCATGTTCCAGTGACAACAGCAAATGGCCTTAAACCTCTTGGGGCTTCTCTGACTTGTTTCCTAGTTTAGAAATGTAGTTTAGTCATCTCCTTTGAGACATAATGCCTGCTGGTGGGAAGTGCTCTGCTACATCTCTCTTCCCAAGGCAGAACTCGGTAACTGTGAGTGAAGGGTGAACTTCTGATGTTGGCAGCTATCTAGTTTGATGTGTATCTGCTTTTCTAAAATGTGTTGTCAGATACTTGAAAATTCTGATTTCCAGTGTGAAAAATTAATCTATGGCCATTTGACCAAGATTTTATTGCCAATTTTTATTCTTTTCACTGTTATCTTTCTTCATTCTTGCCAATTAGAGCAAGAGTAGTGGCAAGCTGGAGCAAGTAAGTTATTTCATCAATATTGGAAACATTGTGAGTTTTCAGCAGCTTTGGGGAGGAAAGGTCATCCAAGATTGATAAGATGTGACTCTTAAGCCCCGTTTTGAATGTGAAAACCTGCTCTGGCATGAAATGAGAAAAAGCCATCAGGATAAGAAAGAAACAGTGGCTGTTTTCCTTACTTGCCCAGGAGCTGCACGCGGTGGTCGCTGTACTCCTTGCATATGACATCGGCAGCTGGTCTCTGGTAGGGTGCGATGAAGTCTGGCTGGTGAACTTTGAAGGACAGGAAGCACTGGTTCCTCTCGGGATCAGCCTTAGCACAGCAGTCAGCCATGGCGCCGTACGAGTCACGGAGACTGTCAACTTGGCAGATTTCATCCAGGAAAATGGAGGGCTGTAAGGGTCAGAGGGTCAGAGTTAGTGGAATGTATTGTCTGTTGATCTGCAAAAGAAAAGCCAGGCTGAATAGGAAATACGTTTTTACTGAATAAGATTTAGACCATAAATCAAAATATGGTTTTCACATCATTTTATCGAGTTTGGTTTTATGTAGTCTGATATTAGCTGTTCCAATGCTTTACTGGAAAAAGTTGATAATAATTTAAAATACTCTGTGCAAGACAGTGATCCCCTTTTACTTATAATCTGACTAAACTGAATTTTCAGATGAATTGAAGCAGGACTTGATGGGAGCCTTTAGGGAGAACTAATGTCTAGCTGAAACTGTTAGACTTCCAGAGATCCTAAATACCTGCGAGCTTCTGTTAAGTGATGTTAGAAGAATTTTTTTTAAACCCACATAAACTAAGTGCCTTAAATTAGCACACACACCTTTTCAAGTCATCCAAGTGTGAAAATCTACACGCTTGGGCCACTTGAATACCTAGAATTAGGCCTGTACTTCACAGCTGGGGTTTTGGACGAAATGCTGACATTTATTTTCAGGCAATGCTAAGCTGAATGTGCTCAAGTGTGGTATTTGATCTCTGACTTATGGCTCCGTGGATCATTTAGGCACTTGTTAAAGGCCAGGTTCCAGAACTTGAGAAAACCAAGTTCTTTGTTTAAGCACTAAAATGTGAGCATTGGCCCATGACAACAGGCACACCTGCAAGGTTCAGGTATGGGTCCTGGAGGAGGCTGATCCTGGCAGCTGCACAGAGCGAGGAGAAATAGAATATTGAGGGGAAGGAACACTGCCTACCAGTGGTTTTGCGCAGTTGGGAGCATCCTCGTTGGCCACACAGGTGTGTGCCAAATCAACAACGTCCTTCACCAGCTTGGACAGTCCATCGTAGGAACATCTCTGGAGGTACTGGGCAAATGTGATCATGGCACTGGAACACAAAATGCAGTTTACAGTGTGAAAATGAGAAACATCAGTCAATATCTTCAAAGGTGCTTCTGAATTCAACTTGTTTATTCAAATGATGTACACAAAGGTTAAACAGGATAGCATGCAGAGGATAGTGCCAGATCCCACATCTGTCTTGTTCTCACCTCCTTGGGAGGCTTTTTTACCTTCCCAATAAAAGAAGTCTTGAATAATAAATTAGAAGCAAACCAGAAAAGACTGTGATTGGAGTTTTCTGTCACTCTTAGCAGCAAACTCATAAATGCTCTGAGCTAAGCTGGATTTGGCCACTGCTACAAATGATGATCTTCAGGCTGCCTTCTCTCAGTACTTAAGTGTCTGTCAGGGCCCTCTGTCTTTGCCAGAACCAGGTTCAAATGAAAATCACTGCATTGTCTCAGAAAACCTGTCACAGGTTGGTTTTTTCAGGTTGGTGGTTTGTTTTTGGTTTTTTTCTGGCAATGTCTCAATGCAGCATAATCTCTCTTCATTCTAAGCATATCAAACCTGTATTTCTCATGCCTATTTTATTTTCAGAGAAGGAACAGGAGCTTTTTCACAAGGTTTGCGAGGAGCTCTTTTCCCAGAGAGCAAGTAAGTCATTGTGACATTTGGAGGTCTTAAAAGATTTCTAGGTTTTGCAGTAACAGTAAGGGGCTGACTCGGTGTTTTCAGTGAGACATAACACGCTCCTTGTGAGCTTCCTTTCCCTTTTTGGCACAATACCAAGAGAGACAAAAGAACCCAATCAGAAGATGGAAGCTGAACGTTCACTTACACTGCCTTAAAGTTCTCTTCCTTCAAGTCCTGGAAGCGATGGGCAATCGGGCTCTTGTGGTCTAGGAAGAAAGCATGTGGTTTGATCCCAATGGAATATCTATCTCTGTAAGCAGCTACTTAATTCAGATATTCAAAATGACTGTTGGGAGTTAGAATTTAGGGTTAGCAATGTGTCATTTGTGTAAGCACCACCACCAAACAGCACAAAGAAAGCACTGTGGCTGCAGTTTGATTAGAGTTACTTGTCCCGAGTGTCCGACCCATCTCCCCCATCTCTTAATTCAGTTTCTTTTCAAGTCAATCATATTTTTCTTTTCAGTATGGATCAGGCTCCCAGAAATTGTTTGTGAAACTGTATTATAAAGACATGAAATTGATAGAACAAAGACTTCCAAGAGAAGTAGCTAGTCCTTTCTTACCTGCATCTCGTGCAGTTCTTAGCAGGTTCCTGGATCTGGCAGAACTCAGGAGAAAAATAAATGAAATTAATGTTAACCACTTCATGGTTTCAGATTATGATGTGAGCAAAATTGCTCAAAAATGCTAGGAAGATTGAAGGAAGAGCATTTGCTTATATACCCTGCAGTACCCGTGCTTGTAAAATATTAACCCTTGAGCTGGCATTTGTAGATGTCCACTTGGCCTGAAGGAGATTACAAAACTTCAGCTGCCCTTGCCAAAAATTAATTTGATATTAGTTATTTATTCTGTCTTGTTACTCTACAGGGCCTTTTCGCCCTGAAGAAGTTGAACCTCCCAGCACCCAAAAAAGATAAAGTTTTGCGCAAATTTTCTTATCAGATGACAAACACGGAGTTCAAGGCATCACACAAAAAAGTCATCAGGGCTAATCCTATAGCCTGGTTTTTTTTTGATAGTATTTGTTCAAAAGCAAAGCATGTTGGTATTGTATAGCAACAACTCACCCAGAGAGGACTCAGTCCATCTGAAAATAGAGATTTTTAATTTTAAATCACTTTTTTAGGATGAGATGGCTAATCTAGACATCTATGGCTGATTTGAGCACCTGAAACTGTTGGGTCCTGCTCTGGTTTTCTGTGGGTACTGCTGTTCACCAGTACCCAGAAAACAGCCAAACATGTGGGTAAACATGTGCGAGAGCTGTCATTTCAGAATTTTTGCAATTTCTCATTTGTACTGACATCCCCTCAAGAGCAATCTCTTAATGAAACATTGCTCCCCTCCCGGAAAAATTTCCCATTGATTAGTCAGTAACTTAGGAGATCAGACACGGGAAGAAATGTGCAGTTTGCACGGAGCCCCAGGACACGGAATAAAATCAAAATTACTTTTCTAGGACACCCAGTGAGATGCTTCAAGAAATCCCAAACAAGTACAAGGTTGGATGCTTGCTGAGTGCCAAGTGATGTGGCTTCCCAGGGGGAGATGCTATGATTTATTTTAATGAATTTATGTCCCCAGTGTGTGGATACCAACCCACAGTTGTGTGGCAGTTGTGTGCTGCCTTGTGACTCTGCTTTGTGGGCACCCACGTGGTAGAGCTGAGCATGTTGTCTCCTTATTCCTTGGCGTTCTCTTTTCTGCTCTGTTCTTCTTCCTCAGGTGGGAAGTTTTGCCATAACTCTATGTTGTTCCTAATGGGAATAGTTAAGAGCAATTCAATGATCAGTTTTCTGGAAGTTTGACTAAGTAAGTACATGCATTATACTTCCTTTTGTTTCTGAGCGTGAGCTTTCAAAGACATTGGAAATAAAGCAGATGACATGTCTGAGCTGAAAATATTTGCAGGCAGTTTTCATTCAGGAAAATGCCAGTGCACTGCATCTTGCTTTCCAGAAAGGCCATTCTAATGGCCACATAAAACTGAGATGTGCTCATAGCATAGTTGGATACAATGAAAGGCTACTACAGGCTACTGCTGTTGCAAGGATTTTTTGCAATTTCTCAAGTCTGCTCCTGTAGGTATTATACTTTTGTAGGTAAAAGACAGCAATCTGTTAGTGATTTAAATGAACAAGGCTCTATTTTGGGAATTAAAAGGTTATTTGGATAACTCTTACATGAAGGATGGTGCAGAAAAGCAATGTTAGAAATGTCATAATGTTAGACATGGGGATTGTTTTCAGGTGGTTGTAGCAAAATCCTACATTTCTGGAGAATGATGGGAATTGATGATCAATCTGGACCTTTCAACCTGTGCTGCTTTAGCCTAATAAAACCTGAGGCAAGAGCTTATTAATTCAGTCTGTAGTTATTTTCCTGACCATATCCCTCTGTCAGTGAAGACCCATCTCCTTTCACATCTTAAGAGAGCATTGAGTGGGAAGAAACACACGTTGAGGTATTTTGTGGAGAAGTGTAAGGTGGTAAAAAACTGCAGTATTGATGAATCATGTTTTACAGCAGCTCTTGAGATGGTCTCAGGCTGTACTGAAGAATTCTCCAGAAAACTACAGCTAAGGGCTGGGAGGGCAAAGCTGAAACTCAGCACAGTAAGTGCAGCATTGCATCTTGAAAGCTCTCTGGAATTTTCCCTTGCAGCATTGTGCAGTGTTAGCAAGAACACTCCTGGTCCCCTGGAGTTAATATGTAAGTTTGCAATACAGGGTCCATGTTTATTTCTAGATATCTTCTGTTGTCTGTCCTGCACTTCATGCCAATGGCTCATATAACAGCTGAGAGCTGAACTCCAATGCTCGTGTTTGCTTAACAATATTAAATATTATACTGAGCTTCCTGTTACTCAATGCCTTCATACTGGGTTGAGTTCGCTCCAGCAAAGTTATCCTCATATTAGAAAAAGGAATTTATCAGTGACATTTTAGTATGATCTGTTTTCACACTCATTTATGTCTAAAGTTACAGGTGATAACTGGTTTTATTCCAGGTGTGGGGAACCAAAGGACAATAATTCCAAGAGTAATTGACCTGGAAGTAAAAAGGATGGATAATTTTTAAATATTTCATCGTACCAGGCTGTGCAAAGTGGAAGAGCAGAAACAAAGTGGACCAAGATGTACTGATAGGGCATGAGGCTCTTGAGAAACAAATGTGATATATCATGAGAAGAACTGTCAGAGCCCTTTGGGGAAGTAAGTACTTCTCAAAGTAATCTCTCAAAACCCAAAGGACATGGAGAAGCCCTTAGCTTTTGTGGCCCTCCATTTTATTTACTGCTGTTTCTTCCTTTGTTCAAGCCCTGTAGTTGTGTTTGTGGGACTGGACCGTGAGACACACACCAAACCTAGAGACAGACATTCCTGTGCTGGTAGCTGCAGTGAGTAGCTATTTTTAAATAACTGTAATGATCAGAATACTTCCTAATAAATATTCTAGCTCTGGACACACGGACAGGTATCAGGTATTACTTTTTTTCCCCTGCTGTGGTGCATGGTGTTTGCCATTCTTATCGGTGATGTTTGTCTCCTGTGCAGAACGAGTCAGACATCTCAGATATATGGCTTTTGTTTGAACAGAGATGGAGTCATAGATATAAAAGAAGCAAATGTAAAGAGAGGGGGTTTGATCACTGCAGCAGAACAGGCAGAGATCTGCTCAGGTGTAGCTAATGGCATTCCATGTCGTTCCAGGCACTCCTGGGCATCTCACCAGTGAGTTCTGATACTGGGCTGTTCCTCTTTGGCCATCAGCCCCTCTCCTGCAGTGTTAGTGGGTTCTTGATCATCCAAATAGGGGTTTTTGAATTGACAGGAATGACTGTTCTTGTTGATCCTGAGGGCATTCTACCATCCCTACCCCTTTGTCTCCCAAGTCCACAATGTAGTGAGGTAGCTGTTTTCCTTATTAATTACCATTTACCAGCACCATTCTTTGGCAGCAGGTACGAGAACAGCTTTGCTTTGCCTGTGAAGCATTCAGTTGCTTGAATATATCCAAATATATAGCCTTCAGTGCTTTTTGAGGGTATCAATTCTGAGATTTCTCAGAACTTGTCTCTGTTTTCCATGTCCCTATGACTTTTTTCTCTGCCAGTTCAAGTAGGTAATAGACAAAATAGCTCACTATTGGCTTAATCTATTATCCATTTCTAAGGTCCCTCAAAAAACATCAGTGTAATGTCTTGGTATGGGTGTAAATAAATTTTGTATCTAAATACAAAATAGATAGGGGAAAAAAATGCCTGAGGTGCAGCATTGCTCTATTCAGGAAATCCTCAGGAAGGTTTTTTTTCATCAGTGTTTCTTACAGTGCCTTTGATAATTGTCTCTGGAACTGAAATCGTTGTGGTGGTGTGATTGATGTTTGGCTCATGATAGGACTGTCAGTGGAGATCTTTCTTCTTCCTCTTACATAAGTCCTGGAGGCCTTTGGAATCCAGTGCGTTCACTTGTGCCCTAGAAACTTCCTGGCCTTCAGTTTCCAATTTCTGTGCTGCTCTGATCTGTTACCTGATGGCCTTTGGCAGGAGAGAAGAGCCATTTAATGTGGTACAGTCAAGAGCCAAAGCTGAAAGCTTTTGTTTGGCAGGAGTTTGTTAATATTTCTTCCCTAAGTTTGATGTACTTCAGCTTTAGCAATCAAAGAAATATTGAAAACTTTTGAGGAACAGCAGGAAATGTTTGGAGCGTCTTTTTGTTTTGAATTTCTTCAGGCCATTGATCCGTAACCTCCAATTTTTGTAAAAAATATATGGCTACAAACACTTTTTTGTACGTGTAAGCAGGTGTATTTGCTAAACTCAGAAACAAAGAATGTGTAAAATGAACTGATGATTCTGGGAGCCACTGGGTTTGCTCTCAACTTGAAGCACTTGAAGAGCTTAAAAACATCCTCTGTGTCTAGAGGGGCTGTAGGACTTCTGGAAAATTTCTGCCATCCTGCAGCTGCCCCCCACAATGTTGCTGCATCACCTGGCAGTGCTGACACTCTTACTTGCCTTATTTTTCATCTAGTTTGATTGTAAACTTAGGGTTTTCCCATTCTGGCCTCAAAACTGCCAAGCTGATAAATATTTTCTCTTTCACATCCATCTCCATAGAAACAGAGTCTGTGTTACTGCTGTAATTGTTCTCCTGTGCTGTTTTTTCTGTTAGGGCCTTGGGGGGTTTTTTGTTGGCTTCTTCATGGGAAGATCCAAGTTCATTGATTTAAGACAACTTGTAAATGTTCAAGCGTTAAGGGAATAAAGGGAGTGATTATTTTCTCAGCCTTTCCTCTATTCCTGAGCAAACAGTTTCTTAAGATAAAGCCCTCACAACTTTGGAAAAATGAAATATAGTCATTTTAAATGAAGTTCTGGAGCAAGAATAGCATTTTCCACCTCAAAAATCCCCTGTTGCCTTTGGAATTTCTTCAGCTGAGAGTCAGGGCCTCAGGTGGCACCTCAGCAGGAGAAGAAAAGTGTGTAGAACCATTTTTAGGTCCTTGTTGCTGGAGCAGGCAGGGCAAGACATTTTATAATTTGGCACTGATGTTTACTTGCTGACATTAAAAGATAACCCCCTTCTGCATATTATGCTGCCATTACAAATTCTGAGTCTTCACAAAGGAAATATGAAGTGTCCTGTCCCCACAGCTGAAATCCAAAGGCGCGGTGAAATATTTCCACATTTCTGCCTTATCCTGTGAAACAAAGTTCACTTAGTCAAATCCAAGTACCTGCACTTTTCTGTTGCACAAATCAATTGTTTTGCAAGCACCATTCAATCAGACCGCATTTATTAGGTCAGCTCTGGCTTGAAGTTCCAGGTTCAATGGGAATCATATTCCCAATGATATTACCAGGATGTAATGATCTCTTAGAGGAGAACTGGGTTTGCAGCAGCAGCAACAAAACATTATTCAGGTTGCTGTTTTCCTTCCCATGTTCTCCTTTACCTGGATTTGTTACACTATGACATGTACTACTGGAAACCTGGGATTCCCAGAGTTAAGGAAGTGACTCAAAAGAAGAGAAAACTGAGGAAATGTTGGTTGGTTCATTTGCTGGTTTTTCTTTAGAGTAGTACTTAGCGACTCTGATTTTTGAAGAAGGGAATAATTGGGGTTTGAAATTCAGTCTCTCTGAATTTGAGGGCCTTCAGGAAGACCTGATTTTAGAAGAAAGGTTCCTCAGTACATTCCCAGAATCAGAAAAATTTCTTCAGAGACCAAAAAGTGCATCTGAGCTTAGCAAAGATCTGTGTGGTTCTTGTGGTTCTCTTAAATAAGTTATCAAAAGATTGGTCCATACATCAGAGAAACTAAAGAGATTTATCAGGTGATCTGTGGCTGTGTAAAGCCTAAATAGTTGTGATGATTGTTAGTTGTTAAAATTTGAACACTAAGCTGAGAATCCTTCTTAAGTCATGCAAAGAAATATTAACGATCTCTTTGCACATGAAGCTTTTGGTGTTGTCTTTTGGATCAATTAGGCAGAGGCTACACTCGTAAGGCCATTCCTCTGTGGCGCCCTCCAACCCCGTGCTGACAGTCCTTGACATTTGCTTTCTGCCCAAAGGCCTTTTCCAACAGTGCTTCAATGTTGCCAGTCAGGCATATCCACAGCCTGCCCACCGAGTCAAAATTAACTCAGGAAATCCAATTACAACAATTAATGTAGTAGTGCCCTTATCTGGCACCTTCAGCTTAGTGTAAACTTGGGTTTCTGACTTTGCTCCTTCGCTCTGAGTGCTGGAAACACAGAGTGGGTGTCTAGGCACTGGAGCTATTCCCAGCACTAAGAGGCTTAAGGCTTCCCTTAAAGTCAGTGCAGATCCAGATCTAGGCAGATTCCTGGCTCCCTGGGCTGGGAAATTGGGAGCTGGGAAAATGAGGTGTGGAACCCAATTTCTCCCAGTTCCTGCTGGCAGAGAGGACAGCCTTGTGCTAAGCCAAGACTGAGGGCACTGTTGGTGGAGAGCCCAGGAAGCCTGAAAATGCTGGGAGTCTGATTTGAACGCAGGTCTCATGGTTTCTGAGGTGCTGCTGCACTGTTGGGCGCTGCAGCCTCTTTGCTGTCAGCAAGTAGGAGTTTTGGATGGATCCTCTTGACATCCCAGAACACAAATGTTCCTGCATCACTTGACAGAAGTCTCTCAAGTACCTCCCTGCAGGTTTGTCAGAGCCAATATGGAAATACAACTGTGGATTTTATGGAAGTTGATCAGTCCTCTGATGTTTCCAGTGAAACATTTTGGATTCAGTTCGTGTGGATGCTTGATTGGTGCACTTGCCAGTGCTGGGTTATTGGTGGGATTTGGTGATCATAAAGGGGTTTGGTCAGGGACAATTTGCCCTTAGTGAAGCTGTGATGGCTGTCCTGGGTCACTCCCCTGTCTTGTGTGTGCCTCAACATCTCTTCCATTAAGGTCTGCTCCGAGGTCTTCCCTGGCACAGAGGTAAGGCTCGCCGGTCTGTAGTTCCATGGGTCTTCCTTTCTACCCCTCCTACAAAAAGTTTCCCTTTTCCCTGTCACTGGGGACTTCACCTGATGGCTGTGACTGTTCCAAGATGATGGAGAGTGGCTTGGAGACCACATCAGCCAGTTTTCCCTGGACCTTGGCATGTGTGCCATCAGGGACTATGGCTATAGAGTTCCATGCCATTCCCACCATCCCAAAACACAAACTCCACTGACATGGGCTTAGTTATTTTACCCATCCAGCCACAAGAAGAAATCTTCACACTCAAGCTGGTCATAAAATTCAGTCCAGAACAACATAACATCAGAATTACAAATTATTGTGTGGAGAAGTTGAAATTGATACTAGGCTTGCTAAGGAACTTATGTGCATTGGTTTGTTAGTTTTCAAAGCAAAGCAAAAAGCAAAATTATTTTGATTCTATCAGCTAGGCAGTCTATCTGCTTCCGTTTCTGAAAGGAAAATGAAGTTTTCCCTTCCTGCTTTTCATAGATAACTGCACTTCAGGCTGAGAAAGGACCAGTTTAAAGTAAGACAAAGCAGAGACTCCTGTCTCATGGGCACTGATATTGCTTAAGAAGCTTTTTGGCAACTCACTAAGGTTACCGGGTCCTCTGTGCAGGATTTTGAAATATATTCAGCATTGACCTAATTTTGGTCACATCAAAGACAGTGCCAAAACTTGCCTGACTTCACTGGAAAGTGAACTCAGTAAAAAGGAGATTGTATCTTGGATCTTTCCAGGCAGATTTTTAACCCTCCCTACAGTATTTTAGGGAAGTTACTTCACACCAAACCACAGAAATGTTTTTAGATTGGTTAGTGGAAGAGTAGGAAATGTACCTGCAAAAAGCAGGTTTAGCTCAGGTAATGCTGAAATGACTCTAAGGCTGATGTTCAGGCCTAATCTTTGCCTAAAAGAGAGTTCCAGTGTGTTCTGAATAAAACAGTTGTCAGCATTCCGTAAGAACTGCCCGATGAGGCATTTTCTAAGTGCTCAGGTAGGAGAAATCTGCCACCTACTGTTGACAAAACTATTTGCACAAGGAGGCCATGGACCTCAAAACAGAAAAAATGGATGTTCCTGTGGGCAAAGAAATAGACAGTTGTGGAGAATTTCCACAATGGTGTGTCTGAAACAGACATCTGCCCTCACTGGGGCTGGATTAATAATGGAGAGAAATCTCGGCTTGTTGATTAGTGACAATGCCTGATTTATTTGGTGCTCCTATTGGAAATTATTTGTGTAAAGCTTATGGAGGCACTTGTCATGAAGAATGTTTGCGTTGTCCTTACCTGAGTCTTTTAAATTAAAGAAACACATCAGAAATATAGAATGTGAGAAGTTGCTTAAGATAAAGCAGTCCAAAAAGTCTGGACAGCTTTTCTGGCTTGTGACAGTCGCTGTCTAACAAAAGAGATGTGCAGGATTTGGAATTAGGGTACATAAATGTTACAGGTAAAGTGCTTTGCTGAATCCAAGTTTAAAACTCAATTCAGTGGCATTTAAGAGCTTTGGTGAATGTGGAGAGACCGTAGTGATGTCTGAAGGTGAGCTTGGGAATTTGTACTCAAACTCAGTTCTGGATTACAATGTTAAGTATTACAATTGGTAATTAATATATTCTCTGTAATTGAAAATTACACACTTGAGAAAACTGAGCTGAGGCTGTGCATCAAAATTCATGAATGAGAATAAAAGTTCCAGATTTACCTTTAAAGACTCTCATAGGCTCACTCACCAGACAGTTTTAAGTTTGACATTTGAGATATTTTCTCATTTAAACAATACCAATGAGCTCAGTCATAATGAAGGAAATAAGAGAATGACAAGTGACAGTAAGAAAATTCACCCCACCAGCACTTTTTCTCCTTATTGAAAAGGTCACTAATTCAGGAACACAAAGCTATTCAAGGCAGTTCCTAACTTTGTAATTAGCTAGCAATAAAGTCAAATGCCACACACAGACAGAAATGCTTGAATTTATTTCCTGCTGATCATTAATCAATGATCAAATTTCAATGATCAAATGCTGGAAATAAATTACACACAAAAAAATTACACAAAAAAATCTCTTCAAAAATCTCATCATTTTACTGTAGAATAAAAAAAATAATTCAGGATATACATATTGGAGAATCAAAAGCTTTATTGAAAAATTGATTTCCAAAGCATTGGGAAGAATTAAAATCAGACTAGTTTTAGCTGCAGAGGTGTGTTGCCGGCTTTTAGCTCCACCTACCGAGTCCAACGGAAATAACAGGAACGTTGAGCTCTCCTCTGTTTTTAAAAAACTCTGTCCCTAAAACACAGCGGGAACCCACAATATGTAGCCAATAAGTGAAATAGCACACAGTGAACGAGTGAGGAGGGCAAGTCCTGTTTGAAAACAGAAGCTCCACAGGACCCTGGAGGTTAGGGGATTTTAGACCATCAAAAACTAGTAGACGATTTTCTAGTTCTAATTTGAACTCTGTAAAAATATTCTGCTTCCACTTTAAGTGCCTTTCTGAGATATCAAAGGCATTTCTTACACTGCCTTCCCTGAATTCAAGGTCTTACCAAGTTTTACATGGAGATTCCCACTCCCTTCCTTATCCAGAGATAAAAGTACCCTGGGAGGACAAATATTTTCAAGGCACACTTTATATGAAGATAGAAAATGTTCTGCATGCCAGCAGAAGGCTGCTTGCATTGAGCTCTTCCAAGCTGCTCCAGGAGACGCTGTGTGAAGGACTAATTTCAGAACTAATCAATTGTTTACTTAAAAAGTGGTTACTATAGAAATTATCATTATGGATTGGCTGAACCCGGGCATAACATGAGGTGTAAGAAATGTTTAACCTTCTGGCTGACTCCTGTGCAGCCCACAGCTGATGCTGCCTTAAATGTCATCACTTAAAAAACAAAACAAAAACCCACAAAACCCCAAAAGAACAAAAAAAAAACCCCACCAGCAAAACATTAATTTGACGTATAAACTTTAATATTCAAATATAATAATCAAATATTATTATAATATATAATAAATATAATAATATATCAAGCTTTGGCTTGAGAGGTTTCATTGACAGTTTTGGATTACAGATTGGTTATACGTGAAATACACAAAAAGAATTCACTTCATCTTATGATTTGTCTGTTTTATTTTGTTCTATTTGTTTTATTTTATTTTTATTTATTTCTATTTATTTTATTTATGTTCTTTGTTTTATTTTGCCTTTGACCACACTTGAAGAGAATGAGAAGTAATCCAGCATGCTGCCCTTGGCCCTCTGTTTGCCATGGTGTTTTTCAGTTTTATACACACAAAGGATAATAATTTTGAAAGCTTACAAGGCAAATTAGGAGCCTGCAACACACCTTGGGAATCACTTATGCAGGTTAAAATGTAAGGCTCAGAGAGCACTAATGCATTTTAGGATTTCATGTGCCTAAGCCATTTCTTAATGAAGACTCCCAAAGTACTCAATATATTTACAGAACAAGTTTTATTTTTTTAACAGAGCACTTGAAGATTTCTTCACTGAATCAACTGTTAAAAGGTTTTGCTTTCTGGACTTGTTTCTCCTTTCATAGTTCTCTCTGTGAGGAAGTGGTCAGAGCTGGCATGATGTTTTACGAGCAACTAATAGAACATGCAACATCAGTCTCTGAGATGGAACATAAACTATTTGCAAGACACTTGAGTGGGATATAGATATGTATTTCCAATGACACTGATCACAGATAAGGACAGCCAAGGGCAAAATCACTTGACTTAGTGCACCAAACAGGCAGAGGTTGATCCCAAAGGGACTTTCAGACTGGAAGAGTTTGAGTGTTAACAGTAATGCAAATGAGTTTTAAGTTTTACAGTGTTGTGAATTTACCTTATGCTGTAAATCTATGCACTTCTCTGGGGCTAGCGCTGCTCCTTTTAAATTCTCCATCTCTCTGGATTGTCTTTATTTTCTTTACTCACAATGCTCACAGGAAACTTGCTGTTATGAAGAAATAGAGATAATTAAAAAATGTAATTTGAAGCAAATGCTATGGCTAGATAAAATAATTTTTCCTTTCCACGTGCAGTTTACTGGGATTGAAACTGAGTGGTTTAGATGAGGCTAAAAATGTGTATCACTGAAAACTGCTCTTCTCTGAATGTACAAACCTTTGTGGTTTTTACCTCCTTTCTCCCTCTGCCTTGGACTGCAGCCACTGTATCTTGCTGAACAACTTAAATGCTATTACTTGTGTTTGATATAAGTCATGGTGCTCTAATTTTAGTTTCTCTTGCCTCCCATTTCAGATGGATCTTCCACGCTATGCACCAAGGAGGTCCAGTGAGCCAGTCCCTGTGCTCTGTGTGTTGGAGCAATACAGTCTGGGGTTCTCAGTTCCCTGAATGATACGAATAAAAACATTCCAGCACATACAAGAAGCTGCAACAATAGCAAAACTGTGCATATCCAAGACAACTAAGGCATTCACCAGTGACAATGGCAGGATTTGAGGTTTGGATTAATTTTAAAGTTTACTTGGATGATCAGCTTGGGAGCCTCGTGGAAGCTGCAGCAGTCCTGAGTTTGGGTTTAAAATTCACTCAGTTATCAACTTTTTCCAGTCCCTGTATTAATTGCAAAGGAAACTCATGCTCCCTTGCTCCCTGCTTCCTGACCTTGACAAGACACTGCTTCCAGCAGCTGTAAATGAAACTGAAAGCAGATCCATGAGGATAATTATACCACAGCTGAGGTTTCAACACATTGTTTGTCCTGTGGAACTTTTTAAGGAATCTGGCAAACAGGAGACAGTTCCTGAAAGTATTCCCTGAAACCTCAAGCTTTCCCACTACTCCTGTGGAGTGCTCAGTGGGATGATCACTTAACTGGAGGAAATTGAGTAAATACAGAAGCAGAAGTCACAGAGGAAAGAAAAAACCAAGGATTATAATTTTTCTCAAGATTTAGGAGGTTGATGAGGTCCTGGCACAGGTTGTCCAGAGAAGCTGTGGCTGCCCCATGCCTGGAAGTGTCCAAGGCCAGGTTGGAGAGGAGCTTGGAGCAACCTGGGCTAGTGACAAGTGTCCTTGCCCATGGCAGGGGGCTGGAACTGGGTCATCCTTAACATCCCTTCCAACCAAAACCATTCTGTGATTCTATCATTCCACGATTTCCTGCAGCTTTTTGCTACCAATAAACCCAAGTGTCCAAAGTTAACCAACTTCCTAGACTCACCAAAGGAAGGAAATGGGTTTTTTAGGTATTACTTCCCTAATTAGAGCCTACACTGACTTTTCAGTGATACGCAGTCCATTCCCTACGAGCCCTTTCAACAGGAAACACAGCTGTGGGTCATACACCCTTGTGGAAACTGGGACATAGACAAAAAAAAATAAAACCTAATTAAAAATAAAATCTTGATTATTGCCTCCTTCATTATGTGTTGATGATGATCAGAGTATTTACAAGAATACTTTAGTTTGTGTTTTTAAAATATCAAGTGCAGGAGAGTGTCACACCTCTGCAAGGCATTCAAACCATGCCAAGATTAGGAGCAGACTTGTGTTAGCAGCTTTTGCCCATGACAGAATCAAATCTTACAAGCCCCATGGTGTAAAAACGAGTTTCTCTAAAAGAACTCAAGTGTTTTGATTGCTGTTGCACTCACAGAATCTCAGAGTCATTTAAGCTGGAAAAGATCTCCAAGACTATCGAGTCCAGCCTGTGGCCAATCTCCAGCTTGTCAAACAGAGCAGAGCACTGAGAGTCCAGCTCTCTCCTGAACACCTCCAGGGATGGCAACTCCACCCCTTCCCCGAGCAGTCCCTACGCTTGACAGCCCTTTCTGCAAAGAAAGTCTTCATCATTTCCAACCTGTACCTCCCCTGTCAAAACTTGAGGCTTGTTTCTTCTTGTTCTAATGCTTGTTAGCTGGGAGCAAAGCCCGACCTCTACCTGGCTGCACCCTCCTGTTTAGAGGGAGTTCTAGGGAGAGAGAACGTTCCCTGAGCCTCTTTTTCTCCAGGCTGACCCCCCAGCTCCCTCAGCTGCTCCTCATGATTTACTCTCTAGACCCTTCCCCAGCTCCACTGCCCATCTTTGGAATGGCTCCCGCACAAAAGGCTCGAGCTAGGGTGGCAGGGAGAGCAGGGATAAACTGGGTTCTAGGAAATGGAGGAAAAGGACTTGCTCTGCCGTGCAAAAGGCGGAGGCGCCACTCTTTGATCAGATCAGAGGTCGCCGCCATAAAAGGAACGGAACAAACAGTCTCCGACAGGCAGCTCTGCCTGTGCCGAGTGCTGCTGGTAACTGCTCCATCTGATCCTGGGCTTGGGAGTGTGACGCGCTGAGATAAAATGCTAAGGCTGCTTTCATTGGCAAGGAACGGGACCCGTTCCAAGTCTAACAACCCGACGGATAGTCGGAATGAGGTGCGAAAGCAGCCGGTATCAAAGGCAGGTTTGTGATACGATGTAGCTGAGAGTAACCGCAGCCCAAGCCCTGCCGCAGAACCTTTGGAGGCCATTCCCCACCTCACACCGTCCCGGGAAGAGACGGAGAGAGCAGCTCCAAGGGTGAAATCCAGCTCTGCACCCACCCTTCCCAGAGCCAGCTGGGTGAATGTGGTGCATTTGGATCACCTGTCTGGCTGCTAGTACAGCCACAGCAACCTCAGAGGTATTTTGTTTAAAGACAGTTTCGGATCAAATGATGGAGATCAGGTGACTTTTCCAGGCTTATCCATTGGAAAAGTGACATCACACCACAAATCTCAGGCTGTAGGGCTGAGGTGACCCATCTGCCTCTTGTGATGACAACACATAATACATAACGTAAATGCTAAGTAACAGATATGTTATATATAATTGTAACAAATAACAAATGTTTAATCTGTGCCTGCACCCCGACGGAAACCAGTAAAAACCAACGCATTTGCATTAATTATAATGCAAAACCAAAAATTAAAGGAGGACAAAAGCATTATCAGCACTGATCTGCCGTCACACATCTGGTGCTGGTTTGAGATTTCTGTGCATCACAGCAGGAAGTAGGAGGTAGGTGGCTAGAATATTCGGTTTATTCCTCCTGGATCGCATCGAACTATCATCTGCAGAGATATTTATAAAGGTGTTGTTCAGTTTAAACCTTGTACCTGAAGATGAGAGGTTAATCTCCTGAATTAGCAGGTTAGGAGTCTGTGCCAGTTATTTCCAGGTGACTTGGAAATAATGTAATTTAACAGTGGGGCTCTTACCACCAAGGCAGTCCTTTAATTAGGAACATACACAGGCAAGTATCAGGATGTTTTGGGGGGATTTCAGCTACACAAAGATTTGGGGGGGAACTGTGCAGACTCCATGATGAGCACCAGTTGGGGATTTATTTAAAACTTAATGTTTGATTTCAGAGGAGCTGCAGACCTGATCGGTGCTTTCCAATCAGCCAAATTAGGGAAACAACACCTAAATCGTGAAACAGCAACCATCTCTTTTCATTTCTGTAAAATTTAACCAGAACAGGCAGTGCTGGTTTCAAATAGCAATTCTAAAACATCCATAGTGTGCCACTGCAAAGAGACATTGCTGATCTTTACAGTCATATGTTTCTGTGGTCAAAATAATTTTTATTTTCAACAGGTCCAAAAAGTAAAATGGAAAAAGCCCATTTCTCCAACGAGGAACCCACAATTTAAATATTTAACATACTTATATTTGTATTTAACTTAGATTTAAGATGTAACTTTGGTTACTGCAGGACTCAGTTTGCCCTAATGGAGGCAGCAGTATTAATATCCCAAATACATTTTGGGGATGAAAATCTGGGGTAGGGGGCCTGAGGGCTGAACTGGCATGATGACATAGTCAAAGGGTTTCATTAAAGAAATACGGTCAAATTGATGTGGGCATCTTAATGTTTGTCATTTTGAGTGGAATGGAAAGAAAATGGTTGTAGAACAGGGATTTGGAAGTTACTCTTGAATGCGGAGCGCCTGGTGGGAACGAACTGTGTGAAAGAACACAGAATTCCAGAATCACTTAGGTTGGAAAAGACCTCCAGGACCACCGACTTCAACCTTTGATGGATCACCACCTTGTCAGCTTGACCAGAGCACTGACTGCCATGTCCAGTCGTTCCTGGGACATCACTTTTAGCTGCAATTCTGTGCTGTGCAGTTTCACTGACCACCACTTTTACTGACACTCTACCAGTTTATTTTCTGACCCTTTCGGCAACGCCCCACGAATTTCTGTTATAAGAGGCGTTTGTAGATTGCTTTTTAATGCATATTGTCCGCGCTGTATGAGAGAACACCCTTTTTAAGTGGAATTCTGAGAGTTGCGGGGTTTCAACACGGGCCTTCCCTCACGGGGGTTTCCCGCCCCGGCCGCGCTCCCTCACGCTGTGGGGGCAGCGCCGTCCCCACAGACGGCGGGAGCCCGCCGGGCCCTCCTGGGGTAATTCGGCACCTCTGGTAGCCCCGGGCGGCTCCGGGGGAAGGTTCCCGACGGCGGCTAGGCCGCGGTACCCGTTGCCCTTACCGAGGCGGAACGGGCTGAAGGTGATGACGCAAGAGGCGGTTCCGGCGCCGGGGCGGTGACCGAGGCGGCGGCGCGGGCGGAAGGAAGGGAAGGAAGGGAGGCGGGGGGGAAAGGGGTGTCTCGCCGCCGCCGCCGCCGCGGTCCCATTGCCGGGAACGGGGACGGGAATCGAGGGGAGCGGGAGCGGGCGGCGTGAGGGGAGAGCGAGAGCGCGCGCCGCGCGAGGGCAGCGCGAGGCAGCGCGAGCGGCGCCCACGGGAAGTATCGCGAGAGTTGGCGCGGCGGCGGCGCCGGCGCTAGAGGTGACCGAGGCAGCGGCGGCCGCGGGCGCCTCCTCCTCTTTTTCCTCCTCCTCCTCCTCCTCCTTCTCCTCCTTTTCCTTCCTCTCCGGCCATGGAGAAGGCGGTCGGCGCGGCGGTAGCGGTGACGGCGGAGGAGGGAGGCGGTGAGGGCGGCGGCGGCGAGGCCGGCAGCGCCACAGCAGGGCCCGGTCCCCCGGAGGGGCCGAGCGGCCCCGCCGCGCCCCCGTCGCCGTGCGGGCCCGGGGCGGCCGGGCTGGTGCGGGTGTGCGACCTCCTGCTGAAGAAGAAGGCGGTGCCGGGCAAGGCGAAGCGCGGCGGGCGGGCGGCCCGGCCGGCCAGCAGCAGCGAGAGCGGCGGCGGCGGCAGCGAGAGCAGCAACAACGGCAGCGACGACGAGGAAGAGGAGGAGGAGGAGGAAGACGAGGAGGAGGAGGAGGAGGAAGAAGAGGAGGTCTCCGAGGTACGGCGCGGGGGAGGCCCCGGGGGTTTCCCCTGCTGATCCTGTTTCATAATTCCAGCTCGCTCCCGGCTCCCCCCGCCCTCGGCCCTGCGGCAGAGCCGGGAAGGGGCAGCACCTCGTGGTGGGGCACGGCCGATCCCGGCCTCCGGTCCCCCCACCGCTCGCCGGGATGCGGGGCCGGCTACCCCCGGTTTTCCCCAGGGATCGGAGGCTCCCGGGGAAGCCGCAGCCAGCGGCCGCCTTCATCCCCGGTGCGGCTTTATCCCGAAGGGAAAGGCCCAGGAGCCGCTGCAGGTGCTGTCTGGCACGGTGCTGTGTGCCATGTGCTGTGTGGCGATGGATAAGGGAGCCGGGAGAGGGAGAGCCGAGCGGGGGAAAGCTCCGGAGATAGGCCGGAGGGCCGGCTGCGTGGCTGGGGAGGTGCTGGCGCGCCCAGCGGTGGGAATAGGTCGTCCTGGAGAGAGCGTGCAGGTAAAGCAGGTGAAGGTGCAGCCAGCCGAAGGCTGCCAGAGAGGCCGGGGCGTTGGACTGCCGCTTCTCTCCCAACCTGAAAGCCGCCCTGTTTCCGTGCAATGCAGAAGCAAGCCCAGGGAAGCATTAGTAACTCGATTTTGTCTGGTGTTAGGGTTTTCAGGTAGGTATCGTTGGAAAAGGCCGGTAAGGCTGGGAGCCCCTTATTTGCATGTGTAGTCACACAGGGTTGCTTTGTTGAATGGTTTTAATTCTGTAACCTCCCCAGCTGAACGTTCACTTCCGCTTTGGTTTTTGGGGGTTTTTTTTTGAGTAGTGTCCGCAAAAAGTCCACTCTGAGTTTTTTAGCTTTTCTTTGAACTTGGTTTCCAAGAGGTTCGGCTTTCGAGTGGTGTATCTACAGTTCTGTTAGAAATCGGGCAGGAAGGAAGGGTCTGATAGGTTCAAGGAAGGGCTGGGCTGGGATGGTGATAGGTTTTTCCACGGTTAAGCAGCAACTCTGCATTTTATTCCTGTTGAAGTCGATGCTAGAAGCATTTTTATCCAGCTGTTTGAGATAAATTGCACACAGTGAGCGTGTCTCAAACAAGTCGCTTGTTTCTCTGGTGTTGATTTTTGGGAAAGTCAGCATTGTTGTGTAGGTAGAAGGTTTTTATGGTGTAAGACTTTGTAGGATAACTGGTTTGCTGCTGAGCTGTGTTTCCCAGCAGTCCTACAGGTGCTTGGAGAGCTCTGCTGAGCAAAGGCCTTTGGGATTTGCTGTGGTGAGGGGCTGGAGGCCCTGGAGTGACTTCAATGTATCTGTGGGCTGCCAAGCCCTGAGATCAGTTGCCTGTGATGGAAACATTCCACAGAATTTGTGTCAACTGAGACCTGCTGCTGAGAGCAGGGGCAGGTTTCTTTCAGTGGTCCATGACCATCCTTCCCAAAGGCTCCTTCTACTGGGAGCTTTCAGGTGGAACCAATTGTGTGTGTGGCAGGATGAGAAGGGCAGAGACAGCTGAGGAGTTCAGGTGGTGGATGAGGTGAGCCTTTGTCTGCATGCTCTGCCTTCAGAGCCATAAGCACCTATTTCACACTCTTAGGGAGCTGCAGAGAGGAAAAAATGCCAGTGATCATTAAATATCATGAGGCAGCAGAATACTTCACTTTTTTTTTTTGTGTTTTTTTTTGACAGAGTGACATGTGCTGTTAGATACTGATACAGGCAGTGTGGGCATCTGGAAGCTTCCCTGATGGTTTCATCTTCTGCTAAGTGAAGGCTTTCCCAGGCTGGGTGGTCTGGGATTAAATATTAAGCAGGGCTAAGTAAGCAAGTGAATAATCCTGAGATGATGAAATTCAGGATTCACAACAGAGTATATGCCACATGCTTCATTTATAATTGTTCTTGGTCATGCAGGTTGCTTGCAGAAATCTGTTCTAGTCTTTCTCCTAGTGACTTGAGGATAAAAAGATGCAGCTTGTGGAATACTTCCACTGAAGTCACAGTTTTTAGGAATGTGAACATGAGGATGGCCTGATTAATGGAGCAGAACATCCAACTTGAACGTTGTTCTCACCAGCTCCTGGGGAGAAAACGTGTTTGGGGTGTTCTCAGTGAAAGAGGGTTTCCTTGTCTGAAAGGAACATGATGGTTAGTTTTGGCTTTTAAAAGCTTTAATGAAATAAACCCACTGTAGAAACAAAGGCCTTTTTAGTTGTTTGGGGGTTAATTTTTTTTGTATTTCACATGTTCTTGCGTTGTGCCCAGCTCTGCAGTTGGATTGTGGTCTTCTGACCACGGGCAGTCTGGAAGGCGCATCAAGTGAAAAATACAAAGAAGTGTAAGTTGCTGGTTTTGCTGTAAATGGAAATTACTGTGGGAAAGCTGCAGAAGCTGGTGTTCCCTCCCAACCATTCCCTTCATTATCTCTGTAAACTTAAGATAGTTTGTCTTAGGCTATTTTTTGCCCTTCCTATGCTTAATACATTAAGACTTCTCTAATCTCTGAAGCAAAGTGCTTCTAGATTTGACTGCTAATGAGACTGCTTCTAAAAATCAGGAGTACAGTAGCAACAAGTCCAAGGAGTTCTAAAGGGAAACCTGGCACATCCTGAGTCACAGAAACCCCAGGAGTAGAAAGACATTGTTGGGCTTGGTTGTTGCTGAGCTGATGGAAGGGAATGAAGAGTTACAATCAGCTGTTTTCATCTCTGTGTCTTAACTCCATCAGAGCTCAGTGTGGAAACACAGGCACTGTGGAGAGCTTTGGGAGAAGGTCAGTGGAAATTGTGTACCAAGAACCTAAAGAGTTCCTGCCACGCTGTTCACATCAACCTCCAAGGTTGATTTTTTTAAATTGCAGCAGATTACTACAAAACCCCAAGACTTTAGCTAGTGTGGGGTCCAGTGTTGTCTGTAAGAGGTGAACTGCCTTTTCCCTAAAGAGCAGCTGTTAAAAAATGGTGACTTTTCTCAGTGTAGAGGAAGAGGAATCTTAAGGGATGAGAAGAATGGCAGTAGGGGTTACACAGCAGGGGAGGTCAGCTTGCAGGTTCCTTCCAAACTTTCTTGTGCCTACAAATTTTGTTCAACACTTAAATTCATAGTGAAATAGTGTAAAAAAATGAGCAGGTCCTCGTAGCCAGTTGCTGTTTAGAAACCTGATGTCCAGAGTGCATTAGAGACTTCTCTTATTTGACACTGAAAGGTTTAGTTGTGTAATGAAAATTGTTTACAAGCTTATTTCAAATCTTTGGATTTGGAGGATATTTGCTGCTGGCAGTGAAATTTATAATTGCCCTTTATATCCATCTTAAGAGTTTGTAAGTTAGGTTCTGTCCATGAACCTTGCCATGATCCAAGGTGTAGATCCATCTTGGATTTCTGTGGATTTATTGCCTTTTACTGGATTCTTATGCACTGCAAATTATCCTTCCAGAATATAATCCTCAGTTAACTGTACCTGAAAGAGCTGCCCCTGTGCAAAGGGTGCTTTTTGAGGTGTTTTGGCTGTTTTTTAAGCATTCTTGGTTCACTTGGGCCTCCTGTAAGTAAAAGTTCATTTTTTGTTTTTTCAGCTGCAATTGAAATAGTAATAGAACTGAGCTAGTAAGATGAAGTAAGTAGAACAACAAAACACCACCAGTGCTCTGAAATTTCTCCATGCAGAAGAAGCTGCTCTGAATTCCTTGGATTCAGATTTAAGGCAAAGTTAATCTGAAAACTTGGGTGTCCTGGTGTGGTTTCAAGAGCATCACAGGCATGTGCTTGTAATATTTAAATTGGAAAACACTTGTAGAGCCTAAGTGTTCAAATGAGCTGATTGGAAGCACAGAAATTATTATTATTTTAGAAATCTGTTTCCTTTTTTTTAACCCTAACAGTCTTCATCAGAATCCTGGAATAAGGCCTTTGGAATCTGCAGGGCCACCATGTCTGGCTTGACCACTTCACTGCCATTATTTTCATGTCCTTGGGTCCCCAGAGATGTGACTGAACATGCAACTGACGGGGCCCTGTCCTTGTGGGTGTGTGACATCCTGAAGTGCAGTTCAGTCTCAGATTCTGCTGCATTGTTTATCTTCTAATTTTTTATTTTTGATTTTTTTTTTCTGATTGCTTCAGCTGTATTTTGCCTGTACCACTTGGTTTCTTCCTTTCATAAGAGGAAATTGGAGAGAAATATTGTAGGATGGTTCTCAAAAATCCCTGGAATGTCAGGGCTGATCCCAGGGCTGTTGGTAAGGGAATCCCACAACCAGGTTTCACCAGTAGGAAACCTCAGGAAGCATTAGCCAAAACTGTTTAACATCCCTTCCTTATTGCTCCTGGATCAGGTTCCTCCAAAATCAGTTTGGATAGACCTAATACTTTTATTTTCTTAAATATTGCTATATTTTTGTGTGCTTTATTTAATTGAAGTAATCATTGAATATCTGGGTTGGAAAAGAAAGCCCCCAGCAGAAAGTGACCACTGCAGAAGGTGGAGTTCAGTATTGGCGGCACCACGTGAATTTGTTTACTTCCTTAGATATTTCTTCAGGAAATGTTCTTATAAACATAATTCCCATGTGCAGGCTGGAGCCAAACACCTCACATTTTAAGCTAGTAATTCAGTTCTGTAAAGAGAATGGTTTCTCTGGAAGAGATTTAGCTGAGAGAATTTCCTCATCTGTCAAGGTTGAAGGCAAATGGGATTATGTGTGGTTGGTTTTTTTTCCCTCTATCTGTGTTTTAAAACCAAAACTGTTGGTGCTTATTTAGGATAGAGCTGGCTTGAAATTTGATTTAGGAATTAAAAAATCAATGCTGCAGATCCAAGCTAAGTAAGAAGCCTTTGTTTTGGAGGTTAAGGGAACAAGCCCTTTTAACTCGGTGTTAAATAAAAATTGCCTAAATTTGTTATTAGCGTCTTCAGGCCATCTGAGCAGAATCCATGGCTGCCTGGGCAGGCATTGTGTGGTTTTTTTCTGCAATGCTGTGCTTCTGGTGGCTTGGAGTGGCCCTGTAGGTGACTCAGCTGTGTGTAGAGCTTCTGCAGCTGTATGGGGCTTCTTCTGTTGTGTCCATGACTTCAGAAGCTGTAGAGTAAAAGAACTGTCGGTGAGGAAGGAGAAAAATGCTTCCAAGTGGTTTGGGTAAGGTCATTTAGCTAACATGTGTACTTGGGGAAGAAGTTAATTCATTCCAGGGAATGCCAGTATGTCTTGGTGTTAGTGTGGGAATTCTGGTGACCTCCATCCATCCATTGTGCAGTGTCCACAGGAATTCTGGAGAAAAATAATCCATTGTTGGCCAATGAAGGGCAGCATTTCCTCTCTGTTCCCAGTGAGCAGTGCTTTGTGTTAGGCGGTGCTGGGAGAGGTTATCTCAGCATTCCAGATGTTTCTCAGCCAGGTTATCCCCCATACACCGTCCTCAGCTCGTGACTGTGCAAAGAGCTAAAGCCACATGGAAATATTACTTACCTGTTGTGTCACCTCGTGTTCACATGAGGCAATAGTCCTACACCAGGCTAAAAGTCAGCCACAAAGCCAAGCATGTCTTTAATACATCTTTGTTTGTGCATGCAGTGTTTTCTTTAAGGCTGGATGTTGTCATTAGGATGATTTTGTTGGCATTACCCAGAGCAGTTTTTGACCAATTCAAATTACTGGTGTTTGATGTACAGGAGTCATTCCTCCTCTGTATTTTACCTGCATCCTCAAATTCCTGGAGCATAATGGTATATTCTAGGAAATGAGCTGAAGTAAACCTTGATTTTATGTTTTTCCCTGCCCCACCCCAATATCTTATGTGGTATTAATCATCAGGAGTGGATCATGTGTCCAAATAAGCAGCTGCTCAGAGCTAGAAAACAGAGCAAGACAGATGTTGGAACATTAAGAAACAGGATGAAATATTGCTATTTATAATATCAGTTTGGAGTTTCAGCCTCCTTTCTCCTCAAGTTCAACTTGAAACAATCAAAAAGCGTCATGATTTTTTTATTTTTTAGGTTTAAACTGAAGACATCTTGCACACAGTAGTACAAGTTCAAGCTTCTGCTAAGGGGCTGCCTCATATTTGGGCTCAAAAAGTGCTTGCCCTTGCACTGCTATATAAGGAATGGTTCTGAGTCCATACATCTGTCCAGCTGTGCAGGAGCAGTTTTGGGGACTACAATCCCATCAGAAGGGGGGAAAAAAAAACCCTCTTGGGCAGGGAATGATTCAGAGATAAGAGGAGGAAGATTGCTCTTACCCTCTCAGCTGTACCTCCCAGTTCTTCCCACACACAAGAAAAAAGCCAAACCCTTGAAGGAGAAGCTGGAGCTCCCTTGTGCATCTGTCTGGCAGGTGACTCACGTGTTCTCCTGTCCTGGAGCTTTCCCATTTCCAAACCTCAGGTATTCTTGTCCTGAAATGCTTTGCCAGTGGAATTTTCCTCTTGATACTGTTCTGCAGGTGAGAATTGTTCTCCTCCACAGAATGGGGAACAATGCTTTAATGAAGTTGAAATTTTCAAGTCATGATGTGACTTGTGTTTTTTTTTTCCCTCCAGTGCTCAGTGCTGTTCAGCCCCTGCATCAGCGTGGGTACTAATCCCACTGAAGCTGGGGGAGTTGGGCTTGGAGGGAAAAAAAAAAAAGGGCATTTGGTGCTCCTCCCAGCCACTTGGGAAATGATGTCGTTGAGAGAAAAAAAACCTCAGTAAGAGAAAAAACACATTTCCAGTTGATGGGTTCCTGGATCCAGTTTGTCAGGCACAAGAGCTTGTGCTGACACAGCGAAGGGCAGGGAGGAGGATGAGCACTGCCTCTTTGGGTGGGATAATTCGTATAAATCCCTGCCACAGAAAACATTTGCATTGTTTCTGGGGACTCCAGTTGGTAAGGATGGTACAGATGGGTGAGAATTTTTGTCTCCAAGGGCAAACTAGTCCCCTTGACACTTCCTCTGGATTTTCTGTTTGGAAGTGACTGGAACAGATAAATCATACAGAATTCTTATTTTTAATTTTATTTATTTTTATTTATGTAGCTTAAAAACTTAGAGCTTCTTCAGATAAAATCAGCACTGACTTTTGTCTCTGGTATTTGTTCAAGTTCTTGAAAGCAGCATATTAAGGATAGGGAGCAAGAGAGGAATTAAGCAGGATTTTATTCAAGTGCTGCAGCCTTTTGGTTTATCACCATCACTTTTGTGTCATTTAGTGCAGTGCAGCAAAGGAGTCACTTTGGAGACTGACTAAAAAAGTGCCAATTATGATTGTAATCATAACACAAAAAAACCCAAGCTGGCTTAAAGGAAAAAAAGCACTTGGAATGTTGCAGTCTGCTCCCTGGATGAACATATGCCTTCTGTCCATCTCCATCACTAACAGAAGAGAGAGCTGCCATAACAGCATGCTGGTATTTTTGTGGAGAATCAGCTCCATCAAATAACTCCTCCGGGATAAATACAGTGGCCAACTTTCTGTGCTAAACTTTGGAAAAGGGCTTTTCTGGAGCTGGCAGGAGGGGGGAAATGTCTGCAGCTGTGTGGAAAATCACTCTAAATGTGTGTCTTTAGCTTGAGGAAGTTTACTAGTGTCTTTAGGTTGAGGTGGGTGCTGGCACAGCTGGGTTCTGCAGCAAGGCTCAGGCCAGAGAATGGCCCAGGGTGCTGGCTTACCTGAGCATCTTACCTCTGCCAGGGTGGGGAATCTCTGGGGGAACAGCAGAGCCAAGGGCACTGCTCCTTATCAGAGCTGGTGTGGATGTTAATTCCTCCTGTGCTTCGGAGCAGTTGTGTCCCAGCACTGTTTACTTACATCACAGTGTGGCCAAAACCTAGAAAAATCTTTCAATAATAATAATTTATTGGTCTGGCAGAAGTGTGTGAGTAGTGACACCCAGTGAGCACTTCCTTGAGCCAGTTAGACTTGAAGTAAGGTAACCAGTAGAACTCTTAATGAACTTTATCTGGGGAAAAAAAAAAAATTACATTAAAAAGAATTGCAAAAAAGGTTCCAAGCAAGGCAGATGTCTTTGATGGTGGCTTTCATTGTAATCCAGAATTGGCTGTTACAGAGTGCACAGCCTTTCCAAAAACCATTGGGGTACTTATTAATGGAAATAACTCAAGCAATTGATTTCATAACAGAAGTATTGTCTACCCAGTCCACAAGGTATTTAATTTTTTAAAAAACCTTTTGTCAACTTCCTCAGCATTTATTGAACTTGGTCATAGTTCACATAAAGCACATCTTGAATCGAGGGCAAGTGTTTGAGAGCTAAATGTTGTATCTTCTGGTAATCTGAGATAAACCAAACCTGTGGTTATGTTTGTGAAAGCCCAGCAAGGAAGAGATGGGGATCAGTATTGAGCTCCTGTGTTCAGCTCTGAGTGTTTCTGTCTGGCAGCTGGTCCAGCTACACTGGTAGTAAGTGCTGGGAGTTGTGCTGTGTGGTACCAGTTAGTGTCTCATTTTTTAGTCAGTTCATGTGTTATTCCTTCTTCAGCCTTATCCAACAGCTTGTTCTGTGAAATTCCAGGCTTGATATTGCTGTCAGTGAACGGAGTAGGTTTTCCAGCCATCTTGGTCTGTGAATTTGAAGATGCCAACTGATTATTGAGAGTTCTGTAAAAGAAACAAACATCAAATACATTGTTATGGTTCCTGCTTTTAGGAATAGGTTTCAAAACTGCTATTAACAAAGTCCAAATTCATTATGAAGAGCTGTTGAAACAGCCATCTGGTTCACAGCCAGGGAAAGAAAGGCAGGGACATCCTGATCCAGCAGGTCCTGGATTAGAATTTGATGTGAAAATACTCAATATAATATGCACTCAATTAGAATTTATGTATAGAAGTAAGTGCTGGATGAGGCCACTGAGAAAGGAGTAGGACACTTTGTCCTAAAAAGTGCCTTTTCTTGGTTTAAGGTTTTTTAATTCTTGGCAGGGAATGTGTCTAAGCTTGGAAACATCCTAAGAACTTGCACTCAATTTTTCACGTGCTAATGCAGAGATACCTTGAATTAGTAGCTGCCTTAGGGTTTCAGGGGTGTTAGTGTGAACCTTGTTGGACTGTACATGCTGCTTTTCTGTAATTTCATATGTGGAATGAGAAAGGAATAGAAATTCATTTGTTTGCAGAAGGATCTTGTGTGTCCCAAGCTGTGTTTTCTGAACATATCCCTCATTTCACTTGTGGTTTTTCCCAAAACCAGGGTTCTTTAGTGTGTTTAAAGTGCTTGTAGCATTGTATTACCCAGTGAAAACTTTACTCTGTGGATAACTTAAAGCAAGATCTCTTTAGACAAAAATGTCCACCAGTGATCTTACACTTGTGCCAAAGAACCCTTTCAAAACGCTCGTGTGATTTTGTCTCCCTTTTTCACCTTTGGTCAGGTACATTTGGACTTGCTTTGGGCCCTTCCTCCATAGCAAAATCATAGGAGCTTCTTCACAGGGCTGTTTTTTAGTGGTGGGGTAGTTCAATTCCTCCTCAGAGCGGTGCTGTGGATGAGTAAAGATAATTTCTTTCCTCCTTTTTCCATGCTTAGGCTGGCTTTCTGGAGTTGAAATCCAAAATAATAGGGCTGATATAAGCAGTGACCAGGGCAGAAGGCTCCTGGCTGATGAGCAGGGTTTGTTTCTCTCTGTGTCAGGATGCTGCTTGCTTGCTGGGTTATAAACTCTGCTCAGGTGTCAGATGCATTTAGGCAGAGATAAATAAAGACTTAATTCAGAGGTAGTTTTATGTCGTGCCTCTCACTTCTGTCTCAAGATGGATGGTGTAACAGTAAGAGGCTGCTGATGAAGATGATGAGCTCACCACTCTTGACCAGAGTGTTGCAGTGACATTGCCTGTCTTCAGGTTCCTGGGAAAGGTGCTATAAGCTCAGTGCTTTTTGGCTGAGCTTGTGTGATCTGTTGCTGGATCTTTCTATTTCTCTTAACTTCCTGGCGTGATGGTGCTAACTCTTAATTCAGATGTGGAATTAATCACCTTTTTTAATTGACCTTGAATGAGAAATCATCTGTGAAATGATTTCCTAATTTCCCAGCTATTACTGGGAGGAGGTCTCCATCTCTTGGAGAAGGCTTCTCTTGGCCTGGAGTCCTTCTGTTCCCAGGTCCCAGCACATCCTGACAGTTCATGCAAGGGTAGTGCTTCTGTTCAGGGAGAATAGATCAGAGGAGGGTTTTGTCAAGGGAACTGGGGAAGCTCCTCCATCAGACAGGTCCTAAGTACCCTAGTCTCCCAGCACTCAGTCTTGAAACTCTTTTAGTGTTATGTAATGTTTTTAAATGAGCATTACAAACCTTGGGATATGTTAACTGTGGTGCTTTCAAAGGCAGTGAAGTCAGACACTTTTCCAGATTCTAGTTTACTCAGTGCTGTGGAAAACCTAGATCTCAAGGATACCATAAGGAATAGAATTCCATCCTTTCCAGCTTTGTCTCTTTCCCCAAATGAGTAACACTAACTGAACAGAAAGCACTGAATGGGTCAGAAGGGTCTGGAATGCCTTGCTGCTGCCCTAGGCCAGGGGAAGAATAGGCTGGAGAGAAATGAAAGATCTGTCTTGGCAGAAAAAGTTTTTTTGAGTGGGAAATCATCTTGGATGGTCAAAAAAAGTTGTTACATGGTTGTTAGAGAAGAAAAATATGTGTCTTTGTTATCAAAGTTTCCTTGTCTGTGGAAGATAACGGAGCTGAATGGAGGGGGGAGTGATAATGAGAATGGGCAGCAAGGATCATCTTGTGACTGTAAAACTCATGTGAAAGCTCCCCTGCAGCTTTTGGCAGGCAAGTCTGAAAAATACTCAGAGAGAGACATGGAATTATAAGGCTAAGGGAAGAAAAAATTCAGAATAAAAGTATGTTTTCAGTATTTATCAGGTTCAAGCCCATCATCCCTGCACATCCCCACCCCAGTATTGAAAATGAAAGGAAGAAAGTAGGTTTCTTTTATTTGAAATTCACTGAAGCACCTGCCTGAAGAATGTTGGAAATTTAGGCCGACAAGTGCAGAGCTGCAATTGCTGCAAGAAGTAAAAGAAACCAATATACAGTGTGAAAATAGAAAAAACAGATGGGGGTCATGAGTTCAGGCAGTGCCTGAGGTTTGGGTTTGGACTGACTTGTTTTTATGTAACCACCAAGGATCTGGAAGAAGTAGCAGTTGGATGAAACTGGAGGGAGAAGCTGAAACAGTAAGTGTAAAACTCATTTTGTTTTGTATTGACATAGAACTAAGAACTAAAAACTGCACCAAGTGGTGACTGATGCAAACTGCCACAAAGCAGAGATGATGCTTTTGGTGTATAACAAGATTTTGTATTTAGAAAAGAAAAGAGGATACAAGAAGTAGCAGAGAAGGATGTTTTTAGTGTCTCAGAGGTTATAGTGCTATGATAGAGAGCTCCAAGTTGTAGGCTGTAGCTCCTAATGAAGGTTGGTAAATCCTGGTGCATTTATCTGGAACAGTGAATACCCTTGGGGGTATCTGTTTGGGGAAACATTCAGTTCTGGCTTAGCTGTAAAGGGGGTTTAAAAATTGCTCTTTTTTTCTGAGAGCAGATATGAAGAGCTGGGTTCAGTCCAGCAAAATGAACGTAGGTGGGAGTATCATCACTCTAAAAATGGGAGAATTGGTCCCAACACAAGTTTGAAGCAGCCTTTGAAAAATCTATGTGGATATTCATTGCACTGAATATTTTTCTTGTATATCAACACCTGCTCCAGTATCTTGTCATTGTTTTTTGTTTCATGTCAGAAGAGCAAACTTGGTCATTTGAAGGTTTTAATGATGGAATTTTTCCCCTTGGTGAATTAACTGGGTTTTCTGATTTCAAGGGTGTTTCTAATCAACGTGAAATGCTCATTTTGTATATCTTTTTTGGGTTTTTCACTGTGATAGGTACCTCAGTTTTCAAGGTATTTGTGTGACAGTGGGTGGGGGTTTTGCCTCTTGGCACTCTAGCAGATAATCAGAATTTGGGCTGGAAAACCACTCTGGTTTTTGGTCTTAACTGTCTCAGGAACTTGTGGAATCTGTCTGACTGTGTACCTACTTCTGGAAAGGGAAATACTTGGGAATGCCTGCTAAAGGATGTAACCGGTTCTGTATTGAGGGCCTGTCTTCAACTCTCCTTTTTTTCTTCTCAGAATGATTTGGTTTTTTTATTAATTAATGCACCTCATGACTTTGCTGAATAAGGTGGTAGAGTAGCTGCATGGGATAGGGTTTAAACAGCCCAACCTTGACACTGTGCTCTGTGGCTCTGAAAACACACAAAAAAGTGTGTTTATATGCTTTGGGACAGTTGGTGACCAGTACTGCTCGATCAGCTGTAAATAGATAACAATGTGCTTTTGTGATATAAGAGTGGGAATTGTCTGATCAATTGTTCAGTGCTCACATTCCTGGGTGCCAGAATCTGTCTCGGATCAATGGTTGAAATGCTTGTGCTTCAGGGTGACGTGATGCCAGTTCAAAATCCCTTTTTTGGCTTTGCCTGGAAGGTTGGAAGATCTTCCCAAAAACTGTCTGCGAGCTCCTGAGCGTGCACAGCTCTACTCTGCATGAACAACCAGGCTCTTGTGGAGGTTTTTGTTCTCCCCTTGGTCGTTTCCAGCAGGGCTGTGTGGGGATCACAGTAAACCAGCCTTGATCTGTACCCATCCCTAGCTCTGCTTTTCTCAGAACGCTCGCAGGATTCCCCTTGGCTTAACACGCTTCATGTGCCTTGAAACAGGACTTTTTTCCCCGTTTTTAAGACTGTCTCCTCAAGATGTGCTTCAGATGTTCTCTCTGCCACCTTCTGTGTGGGGAGCAGGAGGGTTTTGTGTGGTTTAGGCTGACAGAGTGTAAGGGATGTGCAGGGTGGACGCAGCTCAGACAGCTGCGTGGTTTTAGGGTACCTCGAGGCTGATGTTTACTAGTGGGTGGTAATAAATGAGGGCATGGAGTGGATCATGCCCTTCAGCATAACTCTAAATAAAGATTGTTGGGTTTCAGGTAGGAGCTGAGATGTTTTGAAGAGATAACGTGTTTTATCTTTTCTAATCAACCGGTCTGAGTAATTCCTAGAGCTGGACGTGAAAGTGAGGAACAAACAGGTTTGTGTTCACCTGTGCAGAACTGAAGATGCATTTCCTGACCTGTGTGTAAAACCTGAAATGACACAGTAGAAATACAAAAGAAATTAATCTCAAGAGTACTATTTTTTTGGTTTTTTCTGTTAGTTCTTTTTTTTAATCTCTGGATTTCTCCAGGAACAGAATGGAAGCGTGTGTTACTTTACATCACTGTGAGATCATCAGTAAAACATAGAGAGTTGGGGATGGGCTTTTTAGAATTTGGTATTCCACACTGTAAATAATTTGTGTTCCTTCTTCTCCTGAAAACCTGGTGCTTGTTTTGTGGAGATGGAGGAGACAGAGCTGTTCAGTTTGCCCTGTGCCACTTTTGTTCCTGTGTAATGCTGTCTTTGCATTTGAAAATGTTTTCAGTGGTGTCATGTGTGAAGTATCCCTGGCTCAGTGCTAAATTATTTTAAGCTGCTTTGTTTTGGTTTGTTGGGTTTTTTTTTTTTTTTTTTTTTTTTTTAAATTTTATTTTGTTGTGGTATCAAGTATCTGTTAATTCTTTCTGAGGATCAGAAGACTGAATAACTTTTGAGATGTGAGTGTTATGTGGGAGGTGATGGCTGGATTTTTCCTTTTATATACATATCTATATACACACAGACAAAGAAATCCTTGGAGCTGTCAGGGACAGCTTTGTACTTGGGCTAATGTTTGTGCTTTACTGCTGGATTTCATGTACATGGGCTGCTGGGGATGTTAGAAATGCCACCCTAAAAGCATGGTTCCAGAGGAACTGTGGAATATTGTTCTGTGGCTCTTTCTTGAATTAATTCTTGTAAATCAGTGGAAAATCTGGGGTGTTCCCTAAAGTGGAAAAATAGTATGGGTAGCCTGGGCAGCTGTTGAGTTTGTGTAAAATGAGGGGCTTTGTAATAGGTGAGTAGGATGTAATTCCCATTTTTGGTGGTTAAATAACATTTTTAAATGGAAGAACGTAGCTATGCCTAAAATTTATCATGATCAACTAGAATTTCTCTCTGTTGTCTTACTAACCAATCTAACCAGCTTTTTAAATCCATGTCAGAATATTCTTGCTGTTGAGTGTTTTTAACAGTTAGTATCTTTAAGGGAAAAGATAGCATTGATTAAAATAAGTGATTACTACTAGTGTTTCTTCAAGTAAAAACATGAATTTAATTCCTTTGGCCATTAGACTCCTTTGTGCTCTGCTAAAATGACATCGTGAGAGAGGAGATTTTTGTTGGCTTGACGAGATTTATTATGCTGCATGTTTTGAACTGGAAAATGAGTTATTTTGAGAGCTGCAGATGTGACTGCTCAGTGATTTTTGACCTGCTGCGTAGAGAATTGGTATCACTGACACCTGGGGTTATGGAATATGTAAGGTAGCGGGTTTTGGTCCATTGCATGTTTGGGGTAAGAGGCTTTTGGTCCATGATGATGTTTGTCACAGCTGCATTGTGGAGACCTTGCTCCATGCGGTCAGTGCCTTTCCCTCTCGGTGTCATTGCTGTTTCTGGAATTCCCACACAATTCCCATTGCTGTTTCTGGAATTCCCACACAATTAATTCCCATTGCTGTTTCTGGAAAGCCACCGGGGAGCTGTGTGGAGGAGGAAGGGCTGAGGGCACCTGATGGAGCAGCACTAGAAAGAGCTTCGGGAGCTTTTGCTGTAATGGGAAGACAGGTCACGGCACAGAAACAAATGTGGCCTGATCTAAGGGCCGGGGTTTCTGCGAGTTCACGGCGGGGAAGGAGGTGAAATGATCCTGGGGGCACGCCAGAAGGAGCTGGTTCCTCTCGGGCCCTTCTCCTTGAGTTCCTGCGTTTCCCCAGCGCTGAGGGGGCGGCGGAGGGGCGCCCGCCGGGCGTTGGGGAGCGGCGCGCGGCCCCCCCCGGCACGCGGTGGTAGGCGCCGGGCGCGCACGGGGTGGAACGGTCCATTTCCTGTTCCCGTGCCGGCGGCGGGGGGGGCCCGGCCGTGAGGGAGGGGGCGGCGGGGCATGGCGGCGGCGCGGTGAGGCGGGGCGCGGGCGGCCGCGATGGAGGCGTACGTGCTGGAGGACATCCTGGAGGTACGGCCGGGGCACGAACAAAGGGGGCCGGGGGATGGCGGGGGGGCCTCGGGGCCGGCCCCCGACCCCGGCCGTTGAGGCTGCGGCGCTCGGTGGGGCCCGGGCGAGCGGGGGCCGGGCGCCGGCTCTTTCCCCCCCCCGCCGGGAAGGGTGCGGGACACGCACCCTGCGGGTGACATTGCGGTCACATTAGCGGGGATTTCAGCCACTGCCTGCCATAACTCTCTCTCTTTAAATCTTTGTTGCCAGTGTTTCCGTTTGGTAGAATCGTGGAGTCGCAGAATGGCTTGTCTTGCAAGGGACCCTGAAGATCATCTTATTCCAGCCCTGTCCTATGGACAGGGACACCTTCCACTAGCCCAAGTTGCTCCTTGCCCTGTCCAGCCTGGCCTTGGACCTTTGCAGGGATCCAGGGGCAGCCTCAGCTTCTCTGGGCAATCTGTGCCAGGGCCTCACACCCTCACAGGGAGGCATTTCTAAATCTAAATCTACTCTCAGTCCATTTGAACTCATCCCCCCTTGTTCTTTCACTACACGCTCTCCTAAATAGCATCTCCGCCTTTTTCCTGCAAGTTCCCTTCAGGTGCTGGAAGGCTGTGCTTGGGTCACCGTGAAGCCTTTTTTTCTTCCAAGCTGAACAATGCCAATTCTCTCAGCCTTTATTCATAGTGAAGGAACTCCATCCTTCTGATGCCCTTGGTGGCCTCCTCTGGACTCTCTCCAGTAGCTCCGTGTCCTTCCTGTGCTGGGGACCCCAAAATTGGAGGCAGGACTTAAGGTGGAGGTCTCAGCAGAGCAGAGAGGCATGTTTGTTGCACTATGCCATTTCTCTTATTGCATTTCCAGTTGTCTAAATGTGGCTTGTTCTTGCTTCCTCTACAGAAGTAGATCTCTCTCTGCAGCAGTAATTTATTATGAAATAAATGACATTATCCCTTCCTGTGAGGGTAAGCTGGAAGTAACCTTTCCGCCAAATGGAGAGGCCAGCCAAGAAATCATAGAGTGAAACAGGTCTCTATTACAGGTTACATTCACCATAATAGTTGAAGGAAATGTTCCCTGGCACAGGTTGCCCAGAGAAGCTGTGGCTGCCCATCACTGGAAGTGTCCAAGGCCAGGTTGGACAGGGCCTGGAGCAACCTGGGGTAGTGGAAGGTGTCCCTGCCTGTGGCAGAGGGGTGGAACAAGATGAGCTTCCAAACTATTTTATGAAATACCTTTTTCTTGTTCTTGTGGTTTTGCAAGCAAAAACATGTTTTCATTGTCAGATGACTTGTCAAAATATTTGCATGCATTCTTTATTGTAACAAGAACCTGCAACCTTATTAGCTGCTGTCAGAATTCTGACAAAGGAGTGCTACCTGTCCTGTAGGTTTTTTCCCATAGTAGCCATACTTAGGTTGCCCTAAATTTTTGATCAATAGGAATACTTGGTCTTAACTTCTCTGTGGACTTTGGAACTGTTTAACATAATTACATCCAGAATATTAACTCAGCTGTTCACTTTGTGCTGAACAAACTGGCACAGGCGTATGAGCAAGACATTTTCACCAATATCTTGAGTGTGTGGCTTGGGTTTGTGTGGGGAAGTAGGAAGAGCACTAGTGAGCTGGGCTTTGTGCCATCAAATAAATATTTCAGTACTTCACTTGCCTCATTGCATACTGAAAGCTTTTTCCTTTTTTTTGTTCTTTATTTTAACCACAGTTGCCATATGCAGCTTCATAGTATGTCAAATTAATAAGTACATGGTACTTATCAATAGTCCAGTTTGGAAGGGAAGTTGGGAAGTCAGTTTTGTCAGAGTTACAGAATTTGGACTTGTGTAAACTGAGCAATTACAGCTTGCTTCTCAGTGGGATGTGGTGGATTTTCTTTGCGTTATTTTGTCACACATTCACTTCCTGTTCTCAACACCAACTGAATCCAGGTAAAAAACATCCTCAGGAATCAAGCATGGCTTGTCTGGCTTTAGATGTGTGTAAGTATGAGTCAGGCCATGAATCTCTCAGGTACTCTGGTAGCAGTGCCATCTATTCATGAGTTGTTAGCACATCACTAGAAGCCATGTAATTGTCTTGCGTTCCAGGATGTGTCCAGAAGTACAATTTACAGTTCTCTCCAAACTTGTTTCTGTTGTAACTTGGAGCAGTGAGTGTCTTATTTTCCCATTTCGAGGCATTTTTTTTCTCCCATGGAGCAGTTTCTGGTGCTCATTCAAAGACAGCAGTGCAGAGATGGAGAGAGCTGCTCTTGCTTGGGCAGCAGGGTCTGTCATCTCTGCTGTTTTGCAAATAGTTGGTACTGCTTAGTGTTGAGTTAAATTTGGAGTGATCATCAGACTGTGCCTCTTTATAAAATCTTCAAGAAGGTTTTCCCTCTAAGCTGGTTATAATTTAAAGCCAGAAGAAAAGGTGTTTTCTGTAGTGTGCTAGTTAGGTTCAGATACCAAAGAGACTGAGGTTCAGATGGTGTTAGAGGTCCTTACTGCAAAGGCTGCTTCTGGGGCCAAAATCACTTCTGGATGATAAAACAAAAAGAAGTCTTGAGCAAATGTACTGCAGCTGGAGGCAGACATGGCTGTCAGCCCAGAGGATTTCACACAGCATCCTGGCTGCCCTGTGCTTAGGCCACCTTCAGAGAAGGTGCACTTGGTGCAGGAGTGGAGCTGGCTTTGCTGCTTTCAGCTGAACATTGCCTTGGCTCTGCCACTTGAATGTGGCATTGAAGGCTTCGTGTGGGAATACAGGTGAATGAAATTTCAGCACTGTGGGGTTAACCTGCAGTTAGGCTCTTTTTTCCTGTATCTTGACTATATATTTTCATTCATGTGTGACTTTACTGACACAAGGCTCTTTTTTTGTTGGTGTAAGCTTTCAGGTTTTGGTTTATATGTGCCAGTGAAGGAGGAATTACGTTACAGGAGACCCTAGCATGGTGTAAACCTGTAGTTGTGTTTTTGATGCTTGAATTAGGCAAGGTAATTACTCTGTTGGGTGGGGGCATAGGAGGTAAGTTCAGTCCTGACAGATGAGGATGTGGTCTGTGTTGTGTGCTGAACTCAGGCTCACAGCTCAGAAATCCACTTAGGAAGCTTATGACATTGGAGGGGTAAATTTATGTTCCCTGTGTTGGTATGAGACTTTTCAAGAGCAGCAGGCATGTGCTCTGACCTTAAGGCTCTTTGGGAGCTCATTTGTGCTTGGCTTTAGGGAGACAGACTGGGGTCTAGTGCAGGCCCACACGTGGTGCTTGCTTTATGTCCTTACCAAGTGCTTTTGTGTCCTTCAGCTTTCTAAGGTAGATATCTTCCACCTACGTGGAACTGAAACTCAAAGTCACTGTGAGAAAAACTTGGTCTGTTACTGTGATATTGAGAGTATTTCCTGACTGCAGAAGGGTTTTTTTTTAATTTGATTTTGTACTGGAGTCATGGAGATAATTTAATCATGCCCAGGATCCTGCTTTGTGTGTAGCTGCCAATGGTGTAGGTAAGAGGTGGTGTGAAAGGATCGTGTGTTACACCTTGGATTGTCTAGCTGAGCCGCAGTGAGGACAGCAGAGCCCAGTTTAGGTGGTGACCACAAGATTTACACAGAGACACTGCCCTGTGTGAGCACACAGGTGCTCCAAGAAACACTGGGGGTAGGGAGAGCAAACACTGAGTAGCGCAGTCGTGTCTACAGTGCACGTTCAGAGATCAGGGAGGCCTCTGCAGTGCAATTTTTCTTTTCTCTAACAGGCCAGATCTTTTAATATTTATAAACATCGTAGTCTCTTGGTCTGAAGATTAAAATCAGCATTATATTGCAGTGTTCAGGCATTAGTAGCTTTCCCACCTCCCAGTGCTTAAACAGGCTAATCCTTTCCCTGTTTTCTTTCTCACAGTTTCTCTTAGTAATTTTGTCTGGTTTACTTTTTACCTGTTTTCCTGTTGCTGTTGGCTACTACATGCTCCACTGTTTCCTAGTGATTTCAGTCATAGAATACCCTGAGTTGGAAGGGACTCACAAGGTTCCATGCAAGTCTCACTCCCCACTGAAGTGCAGCTCAAAATCCAGCTGAGTTGTTGCAGTTGTTCATAGATTGTTGGGACAGCCTCTCTACGCTTTATTTTCAGATGAGCTGGAGCCCTGCCGTAGTATCCCTTTGGTTGAGGCACCATTGCTAAGTCTGGGCCACATCTGGCCCCAGCCCCAGGAGATGAGTATTGGAAGCTGATGTTCCTGTGTCCAGGGTTGTAGCAGGAGGAGGAGAAGCAGGAATTCTCCCACAAACAGCACCGAGACACCACACGGGACCGAGACAAAACGTCCTGGCAGTAAAGTTTGGGTGATTCCCAAGGGCTCCTCCATTGTCTGGTGCTTTCAAACAAACCTTGGGATGGTGGTTCCCTTGGAACTGCTCTCTGCTTCCTACTGCCTCCTCTGCCTGTTTGTCTTGTGACAGGAGGCAAAGGACTCGGAACAACAAAGATTCAGCAAAGATGTTTTGAATCTTCCTAGAAAAGCAAATACTACCTTGGATTTCTGTTACTTGTCCAACCATTGTGCAGAGCAGTGAGCTGGTTCTGGGCCCCTTTGTGTGACAAATGGGACAGAAAATCTCGTAGACAGAATTCCTCTGTGTCTTAAGCTGTTTCTCCTTCACTTGTAGGAAGAGGTTACAGACTTGACGGTACAATTTGAAACCATTGCTGTTATTTATGCTTTATGGCTTTATCTTTTTTGGTAACAGTAGTATGAAAATGCACCTACTGTGTGAGAAACCTCTAAGTAACTACCTTCATACTGGGTAACTGTGTTTAAAAGGTCAGTATCATTCAGTGGTTGTGTCTGCCTCTGAGGGTCTTACTAACTGGGAGGTCTTAGCCAAGGGCTTGACTGACAGGTGGGATCTGTTGATCAGCAAAGGTCTCTTTGGACTCAGGCTCTTCATCTTTTAAAGCTCTTGATTCAAATGGAGTCCTTAAACAAAAAACAGTGAGAGAATTGAGAGGGATCTTTTGGATGAGTGGATTTATTTAGATTTGTTCTTTTTTTTTTTCCCCCACCCCTTCATATATTCTGCCCTTAAATGTTCATAGAAATGTGTAAAGAGGTTGTTTCCACCACCAAGGTACTTGTTACTTTTTTCTGCATGTGCTTGAAATCTCTTCAGGTCTTTTCCTTGCTGGAATTTGCTGGCTGTGTTGACTGATAGGAAGTCACATGTTCTAAAGCTGAAACTCACACTCCAAACAACCTGTTGCACTGCCTTGGCATCAGAATCCTGCAAGAAGGAAATCCAGGGAACTGGCTGCTATAAATATTGGTTCTCTGTCTCTTAATGGCCATGTAAATATGGAATAAATAAGATGAAATATCTTCATGGAACAGATGTGATTGGAAGCATTAAGGAGAGAGTAGAAATGAAAAGTGTGGTGGTGACTGGAAGGAAATTGGCACATGATGTTTTTATCTAACATGGGAAGCAAACACTGAAAAGCCAGGACTCCACTTAAACTTGCTGTCTTGGCCTTTAAACAGTGATTTACTTTTTCTTTTAAATAGAACCTCTTTTTGATAAGATGGAAAAAATAGATATATTTGGATTTAGTCATACTCGTGTCTTGCTTTAACTACCTTCACAAGTCTGCTCATTTACCATATGTTAAAAACTGTTCAAATCCTTTCAATATGCTGCAGCTTTCAGTTGGTGTGCCAAATAGAGCAAAAAAATTTGCAGCTCATTTATTAGATATGCCTAACAGTAGTTTGTATTGAAGGAAGAATTCAGGATCTGTCAAGCTTGTCAGAATTTTAACCAAATGAGTTGAAATTATTAGAAATAATTCCTTCTGTGCTCAGTTCCCCAGGCAGTAACAATAGGAATTCTAATCAGATACTGAATCCAACTGTCTCCTGCTGTAACTTTATCCTTTCACTTCTCATCGTGAGGGAAGATTGGTGAACTAGGCCATACTGGTTCCTTCATTGAAAAAAATACTTGGGTTGTAAATGCCAAAAAAGGAAAGGAAATCTGCATTACGATTCAGCTGGTTCATTTCACTCCTTTGTTGGGCTTGGTTTTTGTGTGTGTAAGCATGGTTGCTGGTTTGGGACAGTGGCACAGCTTCATTTAACTTTGGAGGACAGGAATAAATACAAACAGATTAAACTGGAAGAACTCAGAGTAATTTCAAAGCTCTTGACCTAACTAGTCATATCTTCCCAAACTATTTTTGGTTAACATTATTAATGTCTCTACTTAATACGTGGACTTGGTTATGCTGCATGGTGAAAGATATCAGCAGTTTTTAATATTAATAATTATTTCAGCAAGATAATTACATGAAGAAATGTAGACATCCTCTAAGGACCTCTGGTTTCTACTATCCCCTCCCCAGTCGTGATGTATTAAATTGGATGTGGGCTGCAGAACTTGTGGAGGTAGGATAAAAGCAAGTTGTGATAAAAGTCGTCTGCACAGGAAGAAAAAAGGGATTTTTATAGTTGGCTGTAAGCTGAATCTTACATAGGTGAATCTTACATGATTTCTTGGGGTGAACCCATTTCCCTGATACTCACTTGAAACACATTCCTTAAGGAGCCATTCTTGAGTCTCCAGGTTCTGCTGTGATGGTGAATTTCAGGCAGTAACAGCTTTGCTGGTGTCTTTGCTGTTTCCTGCCTTGGGAAGTAAAGGTGAGGGAAATGGTAGCTAAACCTTCATATACTGAAAGGTTTCACAGTTTCACTTAAACTTTGTGGAGGCTGGAATCAAACTGCATGTCTGCAACGTCTCCTTTTATTATTAGACAAATACTTGAAAACTCTGTCCTTCCAGTGACAGTTCTAATGTGTGTTAGCATCACTTAGAGCAGCACGGCTTGAGACAGGGAGCCACTGCCTGGTGTCAACAAAGATGAGTTGTGGGGCAAAAAAACTACATTTCTTTGGCTTTTTCAGGCCTTGGAATTGTGTTCTGTGTTAAGACAGGGATACAGTCCTCTCATAGGGTGTCCTTTCAGTGAACTGCTGCTCTTAATTGCTCTGATGATGGGATGGGAAAGCTCTGACTAAGCCAAGCTACACGTGGCATTGCTTGATGAAAAAATTTGTTCTCGCATTCCTGCTTTTTTTTTTTTTTTCTTTTTTTTCCTTATCTGCTCATCAGTAGATGCTGTATTGCTGTGAAGAAGCCCATGCACACGTCAGCGTTTCATTCATGCCAAAGGGAATTCTGAGCTGGACTGGAACAGAGTAGCTGTTTGTGTGTTCATCCTGTCCCTCCTCCACATGTCCTCCTTCCCTTCTGCTGCCTCATCCTTCAGAGCAGAGCACTTGCCTGCTTTTGTGAAGAGCAGCCGACCAAAACCACTTAGAGAAGGGAAAGATTGCCTGCCAAATTTGTGTAAGAAAGCATGTGGGCAGCTTAAAACTATTTCTGTTTGAAACCCAACTGGTGCTGTGCAATTCAGGCCACTTGCTCGCTGTGTTTTATGCTCAGTGGCCACAGTGAATGATTGAGTAAATTTGTGTGTTCTACGGGTGGCTGTGGACCTGCTGCCTGAAAGGCACATGGCAGAGTGTGTGCAAGAGTGATCAGAACTGAGATCTGAGAGGCTTTCCTTTGTGCAGGAGCCAAGGAGGAAGAAACAGTGCTTAGGTGTGCTCTCAGTGTGTTTTTTTGAAGGCTTTTAATCCCCAGTGTTGTCTTGTGGGAGAGAAACACAGTTCTAGGGGGAGTGTGGGTTATACATAGTGGGCAAAGCAGGCAGACTGCAGTGGGAGGAGAACAGCTCTTCTTCCTTGCAGTGCTGGGAGAGATGGATGTCTGCCACTGACATGTCTTCTCCTCCCAAGTAGATCTTTGTTTTCCTGAGCACAGGCAGGGAGACAGTCTGCTGCCATGGAGGGGACAGACAGGGCTTGGGAGTGTGTTGTGTGACAGTATTTTTTGCCACAGTTCATTTCCCACGCTTCATCAACCCACTGTGCTCCTACTACAAAATACAATTCAAATTCTTCCTGATGAAACATTCTGTTGCCCTGGATTTGGTATATCATCCTTTCAATGGCTAAAAAAAAGTGGGTGTCTTTGCTTCTTGCTTGATGTTAACCTGATGTCGTACAGGGGTTGTTAAAGCTTTGAGACACCACGGTGTTGGGTGACAGCCCCAGATAGTGTAAAGAAAGCTCTCCAGGTGGCTTTTGGGCATGAGAAAATGTTCCAAGTGCTACTACAGAAGTAAAGTTTACTTGTCTGTGAAGCAGGGAAGTTGTTTTTTCTTAATTTTGCTGGTAACCGAATGACTTTGTGGCTGGGAGGGGGAATTCTCTGACGCATCAGGTGTGTGTACACCCCAGATCCAGTTTGGGTTGTAAATGGGTGCGATGCAGCGTCTTTTAAGTGTGTGTTGTGTTCACAAAGGTTGATCATGCTTTCATGGAACCATGGCATTATGGGCTCTTTTTTCCACAGCAGGAATGCTTGGGGTTTGTCATGGCTGCAGAGCTGAGGACAGGTAGCCCTGCATGGCGGGTGCTAGTGGGTGCTGCTGCTGGGTTTCTACACATGCTGTTTGTTGGGAGGGCCTCATCCCAGGAGAAGACAGAGCTATTACCATGGAAGGTTTGGGGAGGGCAAGGAGTTTCTGAGAGGTGGGAGGATGCAGTGTTGGAGTCCATAAGAGAGAGCATTTGGAATCAGAATAATTTCATCATACATTCAAGATGCCGAATCCTTTATTTCTGCTCCCGTTGTTTCTCTTGTCCTGTGATCTGACCCATCTGTTTATCTCAATATCTGTGTGTGGGGATGGAAATACATGGACATGGATTACTTACTTGCCTTCTGATACTATTGAAGCGAAATACTGTTGATAGCTTTGTCTGCATGTCAGATTTCCATGGAATGTAGGTCTGTCTTCTGTTTGGAAGCTTTGCGGTGGAAATGAGCATGTGATCCATCCTCTGTGTTGATGATGAGTTTGACTGTAGGATCAGAATTGGGAAACAGACAGAAATAAGTCATCTGACAACAGTTAGGAACCAGGAGTAAGCTCCTTCTGGGAATTGTAGCTGCTGTACTACTGCTGTAGTCGCTTGCGGATGCAGGAGGAATGCAGCCAAGCTGACTAGGCTGGTTGCTGAAAGTCTGTGCTGGCTGAGAAATGCTTTCTGGCACATTCAGTGTAAAAATTGAGAGCATTTATTGTTGAAGACTGGAAAAGTCCGTGGTTTGTCTCTTCTTAACCTTAAAAATGGAACATGCTCTGTCAGGGAAAACACACCGTGCAGAGGCTTCCTTTTGGGAAATGTATTTTGCTTGGGTATAGATGATTTTGATTGAGGGCTGGGAGGGTGGTCTTGCCTGTGACTGACATGATGAGCTATAAATGCCTGTCCTCTTTTTCCTCTGGATCTGCATGGTTGCTAAGTTCAGCAGCTTGCTTGGCATGGGCTCTAGAGGAGCTTCTTTGATCTGAGGGCTGGCTGCACTGCAAGAAATGATCATGTGCTCAGATGGGAGAGGGCTGCTCCTGCACGGACACAGTTCAGCTCTGCTGTTAGAAAATCTGGGTGAAGGCAAGGCCCAGTCTGCCCAGAGCTTTATTGCTGCTGGCTTTGTCCACTTACAAGTTCAGATGTCGTGCTTCCATTGTTCAGCTGTGCTGAGCTACAATCCTTAGAAAAACAACTTGTTTCAGCTGGAAATGGATGGGTGTGCACAGTTCTGAGCTGAAACTTGGACACAGTGCGTGAGGCCGGGCAAATGGAATAGGGGGAAAATATTCCAGGGAAAGTGTTGGTGAGAATTTGTTGTGGATTAGTGAAGGGTCGTGGTCTGTTGAAGCAAAGTCTGTGTGTGACATAGAAATTACTGCACACTGGGCTGTGAGCAGAAAGCTCAAAGTACTGCACCTTGAATACTCTGCAGGCAACAAACGTGTAGAAAAGCCCCTCAAGTTAATCAGTGATAAAGATAATAAAATACCACTGAGATTGCAGCCTTAACTCTTGCAGAGACAGCGCTGAAACAATGAATTTGTGTTTTTAACAGCTTTGGGGTTTCTTTTAGGTCTTCACCTTTTGCTTAGTTGTCATTTTAAAGGAAGATGCTTCAAGGGTCCAGGTTAGCTGCCATGGATCTGTCAGTGTAGCGAAGTGCTTCACTGCGTGCTTGCAAGTGTCTTGTACTGAGAATTCAGATCTGTCCTGGCACGTTCAAGGCAAAAGGTGAGTCCGGTGGAAAAGGAGCGTGATTAACTGTTAGAGAGGGATTTTCTCTTTCTTGGGAGCTCACCTTCCTTAAACAAGGCTTAAGAGAATAATTAGTCCCTTGAAAGTAGGGCAGTGAGGAATAGGATGTAACAGTGCTCAGCAGGACTCCTCAGTCATTTCTCAGCAGTGCACACATGGCCTAGAGATGCTGGTGTTGCTGCGAGTGAGCTGTGTTTCAGGTAGATGGCTAAAATCTTCTGTTCAGAGCAGAGTCATGCTTCATGTACTGCCCAGTTTTTAATTACTGAGCTGACCAAGTCATAAATACAGCATAATTATTCATAAATATAGCAACTACTGCAGAGCTACATTGTTCTGTACTACTTGTGTCCTTTGCACTCCTTAGTTCTCACTACCGAATCCATCAGAGCTGGCCATGGCATCTTTCAGGATCTGAGCCTGTGGTGATGGTCCTCGGGATGTGCTTATCTAAGGAAATTTAGAGTCCTTGAGCTACCTCAAGCTGAAGTTAGGCTTCAGGAAAACTCCAAAATGCTATTTCTATAGCTCTTGTTACCGAGCCTGTGGCACAGCCTGGGGGTCAGAGGGAACATAACCCCTCTAAGCTTTTCAGGGCTGTGGTGAGGTAGCTCTGGTTTGAGTGGCCCTATAAGTAATTTTTTAAGTGGCTTAGGTGATGCTTACCTCAGGTACTTGAGGGAGAATCTTAGCAGGCTGCAGTTGTTCAGGTGTGACATTTGGAGATTTCGGTAATAAGGGAAGAGGGTGATTCTGGTAAGCCCAGTGGCACCGTCTCCTTCTTCATGATTATACTTTATCTCTGCTAAATAGATAGAAAAGTGAGCAAGACGTGACAGGTGACTTGATAAGGGTGGCAAAAACTGCCTGCATAGGCTCAAGCTGTCCCTTTAGTACCCCTCAGTTGCTGGGTATTTTGCAGGGGTTGGTTTGTGTTTCAGTTGTGCAATGGCCTGGGAAGAGCCTTTATTACAGGTGCTGCTGTTTCCCTGTGGCTCTGATGTAGACCACCACATCTCCGGTGATACATACGAGTTATTCATGTGCTGTCCAAGCTTTGCTTCTGCGGTCACTTCAGTCAAAGCTTCTCCCAAAGAAGGGGCTTCGATCACAAATTCAGGTTGAGGGAGGGTTGGGAGGAGACTGAAGGTGCCAACTTGTATGAAGGGCTTGGATTGAAAATGTGACAGCTTCATATTGTTGATGTAGCAGTGTTGTCTGAAGCCCAGCTTTCATAGGCATGTGTTCTAGTGTGTTTTTTTATTCTGATGTTTGTATCTTGTTATTCATGTCAGAAAGTAAAATGTGTGTTTTTCCCCCACACATAAATGTGCAATTTGGGCAGGGAAGTTAAAATGATAGTGAGACAAGGTGTTGCTATTTTTACACTGGCATGAGATATTTCTCGCCTGAATGGTCGCAGCTGAATACCAGTTAATGCATTAATTTGCTTCATGTGGAAGTATGCCAAGTGCTTGAAATGAGGATTTGAAATGGAAAAAGAATATTATTCCTTGTAGTTTCACAGTCTTCCCATAGCTCCAGCTTTCAGCATGCCTGCCCCTCTCTGTTTTTATTGCTGTGTACGCTGCTGGGAATGCAGCGCGCGGAGGAGAGGAGGGAATTTTCCTGTGAATACCTCAGCACCTGTCTCGTCATCAGAAGCACACTGCAGTCCTAATGCAGGTGTCCCTGCAGCAGAGACTTGGCTGGTGCCAGTCGTGGGGACTGTGTTCTGCCATTTCAGCAGCATGCTGCTCCTCTCACCTCCCTCCTCCCTCTCCCCCTTTTAATTTTTGTAGCAGCAGCGAGAGAAATGGAGTGTACAGTTAAAGGAATAAAATGAAAGAAGATACTGTTGAGATGTTCCAGCTGCCAGAGCTCAGATTTGTGCTGAACGAGACGTTTTGGTTTGGGGAGGGTCAGTGCACGTTGAGAAGACAAGGGATCCGATTGTGTATCCCAGATAAGTGGGAGCCATCCTCACTGTGCAGGGGAGAGGTGGTGCCGTCAGACGGTGTCTGTGGTGACAGTGATGCTGTAGTAGCAGGGTAGGGCAAGTGAGAATCACACAGCTTGTGCCTCTTACAAATAGATTTGAGGAAAGCACACAAAATCTGCAAAGCTGAAATGGAGTGGGCACTTGATCGTCTGCTGCACTTGGTTTCCATGTCTGCTTTCCCTTGCAGTGACCAGGGAGCTGATCTTTGTCTGAAGAAAATGGTGTCTTGTTGTAAGGAGTCAGGAAACCATCACGTATCCTTCAGGGCTATCTCATCCAAATTGGCGTGGTGGTGAGGCTTTGACCCATAGGAATTACAGGCGCTGCAGGAGCCTTGGCTTCAGGAAAGCCTTGGATGGAATTTTTTCTGTTATGCATTATTAATGATGTGAAGATCTGTGTCTACAAGTGCCTTGAAACCTGTGTTACTAAGTGATAGTTTCACCTGAAAACATGTAGGTGAAAAGGCAGAACCCTATACTTGGCCTCAATAGTTTGTGAAAGTCAAAATCCATTCTCACTCTTGTATTTGAAGACATGTTTAAGCTAATTTCTCTGTCTTGATGTTTCAAGTCAAAGTATTTTTTCCACTAAGCTATCCTGAAACTGAGATGGGCTCATGTATTTTGGAAGCATAAGAGGTGATATTGTGAAGGCTACAATGGTAGCAGGGTGAGGGAGAGGAAACATCAAGTCCTTGCTGTAGTGTGGGGTATTATACATGGTAATTTGCAGAGGTTTTGGGTTGCCTGTTTAAATGTTGTGTTTTGGATCCCAAAGTGAAAAATTGGTGCTAGAAATATTTGGCCCAGTTTGCCACATTTCGAACGATCCTTGCTTTGTTTTGATTTACTCTTGCCTCCCAAATCCCTTGATGTGCATCAAATGGTTAGATATAAGGCATGAAAAAGCCCTAGCAGTATCTTGCAAAGTGAACTTTGCTAGTTATTAGTCAGAGCTGGACTTTGTTCTTGTGCTGGCAATGGGGGTTTATTTCCTCTTGTGTGTTCCACTTGCAAGGTAATAGTATAAACATTGCTATTTTTGTGTGAAACAGACCTGGAGTGTATTCCTGAAGTGAACAGTGGAAAATATGCTGTCAGGAAATGCTCAGTAAAGTACAAAGTGTAGATTGATGTATTGATTGATCGATAGATTGTTTTTCAGTGCAGTGTCTTGGAGGTGTGAGAGCTAAAATTGTTCTGGAGAGAAAGCAGAGATTATCTTGGATGGGAGTTGCTGGAGCACCAGGAAAAGCAGAGTGTGGCTTTAGGTCAGGCATGAGGAGTTCCTCATGGAAATCAGGATTAAAACTGCTCACTGGAAGGGAGTCATTTTTAGCTGAGTAAGGGAAGAATCTGAAACTTCCTTGCCCTTCAGGCAGGGAAGCGGGGCTGAAGTCAGCAAAGTAGGGCTGAGGGTTATGAACTGACCTGGTCATAGTTGTGGTTTTGGTCTGAGGGTGGTTTTGCAACACCATACAGAGTTGAAAATTCTTACTAAATTTAATGTTGTATTTAAATGATTTTTAGAGGCGAGAGCCTTTTGCTGCACTCGAAAAATATTGGAGCTGGGAAAATTCAACTGTTCAAGTGCTTGTTAATTGGCAGTAAGTGCCTCACAAAGAACTGATCCATAAGGAGTGTCAGGTAAGGTTTATTTTAGGGGGGTGGTTTGCAACCTGGCAATGGCCACTGGCCTTGTCCTTAAGGTTCTTTGGGAGGGCTTTGCTCTGGTCCTCGTAGGAACAGTCTGGCACCCTCTGTGTGTCACCAAAGGCCCATATGCCAAATTAAAATTTCAGCAAATTCTAAATTGTGTTCCTCAGCTAATATAAGGCAAAAGTCACGGGTCTCAATCTGAGAAAGCTGAGACATGAAGTAGTCTTGGATTTTAAGACTGGAAAATAGGGGCCAGCTCCAAAAATAAGCAAAAATCCTGCAACGAAAATCTTTCTTCATGAAAGGTGGGATTTTTTGTCTTTTAATACTTGTCTGAGCTAGTGTGGTTCATCCAAATCCAGTTTCAGATGCTGCTGTTTTACATTACAGCGCTTAAAAACACTGAAGCTTAAAAAATAAATCCTGTTAGGTTAATGAGGCTGAGTTGCTATTTCCCAGGTGCCTAGAGCTGTGTCTGTTGTGTAGCCTGGCTGCATTTGTTCAAATGACACCTGACTGCAGTGCTCTGCTTCCTCCAAGAGCTCTGCACTAATGCTTGGAGCGTGTCAAGTGACAGAGATACCGTGCTGCCTAATCAGTGGCTGGAATGTCCCTGGGTGTTTGTCCAGAGGTGCCATTCAGGTTCTTCTGAGCAAGTGTTTGGGCTGGCTAATGGTGCCCAGCTGTGCCATTTGGGTGGCTCCTTGCTGCTCTGCCTCCACGTGGCACGTTGGGGATGGGATTTTAGCTTTTCTAGTTTAGCCAGAGTGCTTGCTCTGGCTAAATGCTGGAAGGCAGGAGCACATCCACACTGAGTGCATGCAGGGTGGGCTGAAGGAGAAGGAGCAGGGAATGAGATCGGCAAAATGGGCTCTTGGAATCAGACAGGGAAGAACCTGAGATGGGAAGGAGAAAACTTCTTTTTACAACCTTTTCTTAATGCTTCTGGGTTGTCCTTGTAGCAAAGATGTCATTTAGGAACACTGTAACTCAGTGATAACCAAATGCTAGAGGTGCTCTGTAAATGAGCAGAGCCATGCACTGATTAATCAGATGGACAAATGATGGGATTGTGGCATTTGCAGTGAGGATGGTGGGTGCTGGAAACCAGGTAGGTCTTTTCTGCCTTGTTCATGAAGCGAGTTGGTTTTATTCTGATAGAGTTGAGCTCATTTTAAAGCTCTCAGGTGCTAGAACTGCTGGCAGGTCCTTCTGCTGGCAGTAAGGTTAGAGTTGCTGTTGTTGTAAGCTTGTTATGTTAGTTTAGGCATTGTATATTCATTTTGGTACTTAAGAGACTTGCCTAGCTTGATACCTTAGTTGTTGGTGTGGTTCTAGAGGAGCTGCTTGGTGTTTGGTACTGCCTTTCTTCTTCCTGAGCGGAGATGATGTGAAGAGACAGTTCTTTGTAAGTTTGTATTTTCCCTTCTCCCTCCCTCCCTGGCCTGGTGTAAAATTAGGAAGATGCTAATCCATGTTTAGCCTTAAAAGCAGTGAATTAGCAATCAGTAGATAACCCAAAGCTTTTCTTCAAGTCCTTAATGCATGAGAGTTGTTTCTTTGATTATTTCTTTGTTTTTTGTGGTTTTTAAATGTCTGTGTAATTACTTGGAGTTTTGTTGTGTCTTCTTACTGTGAGGGAGAATCTTTGAGGAAGTCGATTCTTTGACCTTACTTTACATCTGTGTAAGGTGAGGCTCGGGTCCACAGTGGGGTCTGTGCTGGTGGCAGTTCTATGTGCAGGTGGCTCGTGGAGAGGGATGGATGAAGTCAGAGTTAGCATCAGGAGCTGGATTCTGTCTCTGATTCAGCATTTTGTGATGGCAAGAGCCACGCTGGTTAGGGCAACTCAGGAGTGCTCTGTCTTCCTGCCCTAACCTGGCATTTGTTCAAGTGCATGTTCAGTACTTGGTGTTTGGCATCTTACAGGGCTGTCTTCAGGACATGGGTCCTGTCTGAGAGCAGCCACAACTTGGGAATTTTGTTCTTCTGGCATCTCTTTAACAGTAGAAGCTTCAAATATACTAAAAATGGTTTTGAGCAAAGTAAAGCTAGGCAAGGATGGAACATGAGATTGTTACAGCAGGATGGGAGAGTGGGAGAAGTCTTCTAAGGGCTTATGTTGGGGTCTGTCTGAACAATTGGGTTCTGTCAGAGTATTGTTGGGTCAGAGGAATGCTGATGGAGCATGCAGATGAAATATTCTGATATGTAAGGTGGAGCATTTGTATGGTATTCTGCGCTTTTTTTTTAGTCAAGGGAAATAAAATTACATCTGAAGCCCTTTAAAGGAAATGTCTGTTTACTTGACCTGGTACATGGAAATGCTTTGTCTTTGTTTGTAGCTTCTGTGGAGAAGGCAGGATTTTCTGAGAAACAGAAGTAGAGTTTTCCCTTCTACCAAAATATGGTTTTATTCCCTGTTTTTGATACACTATGTGTTTATCATTATGCCTGTATGGTACTTGGTGTTGTGTAGAAAAACTGAAAAGACAAGTCTGTAACTCTAATACAACTCTGAAGGTAAATAACAATTTTGAAACTGCAGAGGCAATGAGAAGTTCTGCAGGCTGAAGGTGGATCTCTTCTAACTTGCAATAGAAAAGATTTTTACTCTGTATTTAGTATTAAAAAATAGTGTAAAAGGTTTTTCCAATAAGTTAATTTCTTAAAATTGTTGTGAAATGTTTTCGGTGACAGCACACAATATAAACATTCCCAAACTTTATTGTGAGGATGTTTTCTCCCGGTCCCTCACGGATGTCTCGGTGCTGTGTTGTTTGTGGGTGGATTTCTGCTTCTCCCTGTTCTCCTTGGGTTGTTTATTTAATCACACCATGCACATATTCTTAGCTGGAAGGAAGATGGGAGGATTTTTCCATTTGAAACTTCAACTGCATAAAAGACCTAATTTTGGGGAGAGGATATGTGTGGGGGAGAGTAGTTTTCTTATTTTGACTTTTCTCTTAGCAAATATTTCATAGTGTTAGGAAGAACCACGACCAGCTGTTCATTATTTCACTTGGAGGAGATTTTTTTTCAGTCAGTCTGAGCAGTTGGGATTTTGCATGAGTTGGGTGAGCCAAGAATCCTTGTGACGGCTCCGGAGTTTGCCTTTGCAGGGGTGAAATCTGTCGCTTGGCTCCCGAACGGCGCAGCGGTTCCTCTGTCTTGCCGCAGCAGCCCGTCCTCTGGAAGAAGACAAATGGCAAGTCCTCAGATGAACCAAAACAGCCCTAAAATAGTGTTGTGGCTGCAGAGAGCGGTGATGGGCAAAGGACCCTGGCAAGGCAGGGCTCCTTAGGACTGGGGAGGAAAGTAGGAGTTGCCTTGCAGTGCTGCTGGGCTGTCCCCTCTTGGCATCAGAGCCACTTTGATGTGAAACTGGAAGTCCTCCCTTTCAGCTGATGTTCCCTAATTTAGAGGAGGAGGGCAGAGAGGCTGCAAAAAAACAGAGGGAGGCTTTAGAGGTGCCCTTGAGATGTGTGTTTGGGTATTGCCAAGAGCTGACCAGAGGCTTTGTTTCTCAATGGTGGTGTTGCAGGGATGAAAGGAGGAAAATTGGGAAGAAGTTCTCAGTTTTTCCTTAGCAAACAAGGCATTTGGGTTGAAGCTGAGTGTGTCCTAGAAGTGTTGAGTGGGAGACAGACAGACAGAAGGCAGAAGTTGTGTGAGCTCCCCACTTGTGACAGGAGAATGGATGAGAGGCTGGAGGGACCTTCCGGGAGTCCTCAGATGAACTGCTTGCTCTTCTGGTTTATCTGCCCACATAGATGGATTCTTGGGGAATTTATCTGCAGGAATCTGAGCTTGTGATGCTCATGGGACTGCTCTGAAACTTTGGAGACACAAATGAAGCTTAAGAATAAGATAATTTTCTGTCTCAGCGAGGTATATTCCACGTGGAAACAGATACAGACAGAGGCTGCTTTTATCCAGAGGTGACTGCAGTTTTTAATTGTTGTAAGGGTGGCTGGCACATGTGATTTCTTTGTCAGGCAGACTGGCATTTAAACTGATCTAAATTGACTGGGGTTTGGGTTTTGGAACTGGGAATTTTGGAAGGTGTTGAGCTTTGTAGGAGGACATTTAGCTTGGTCTTTATAATTTGATAACTGTTTCAGTGGCTGGCTCACAGGCTGTGGAGTGTTCATGGAACTCTGAGAGTAGTGTCTTCTCCAAACTACTTGCCCCTTTGTCATCCTTTAGCAGGCAGGATAACACAAATAAGTATTAGGGCTTTCTTGAAAACACTCAACTCGTTCTTAATTTCTACATAGTTCACAGCAAAAACAAATGGACAGCACAGGACAGTGGGGTCTACAGAAGAGTTTGGACAACTCAGCCTGTGTTTTCTGAAAAGGGCAGATAGATGGTTGCATATTCTGTAGATGAAGGTCAGGAAAATGTTTTCCTAGGAAAGCTGCTGTGACACAAAGTCATTTTGTAGTGGTGTTGATACTACGTGGAGGGTGTTGCTTGTCCTTTTGGGTTTTTTTTTTGGAAGTTGGATTAGGTGACCTCAGACCCAAAGTGAGGTGCCTGAAGCCAAGTTTTTAAGTACTTCAAAATAAAATGCTTAAATAATAACTGCAGCTGTAGGTTTTTTGTGTTTTAAGTCTGTTTTGGTCAGTTATTTAATTCTTAAAGCAGGTCTGTTACTTTTCAGGTGGAATCATTTATCTTGGATCAGGATGATCTCGAAAACCCTATGTTGGAAACAGCTTCTAAACTGCTGCTGTCAAGTACTGCTGATGGTGCTGACCTGAGAACAGTAGATCCCGAAACCCAGGCAAGATTAGAAGCTTTACTTGAAGCTGCAGGTAAGTCCCCGTGTCCCGTACAGGTTTAGCCCCAGAGCCCTTCCAGGAGTCCCTGCTGGAATCACTTGCATAAGGCTAATCCATAGGAGCACAATACAACTGCCAAGTGTACCTTGGGGTGGGTCTGGCCAGGGTGTCACAGGAGAGGAAGAAGTTTATTATAGAGTATTCCAAGGTCTGGAAAATCAGAATTTCACGTGAAGATGCTTCAAATGGGATTTCTCCAGTGGTGGCGTTCTAACAGTCTGAGTCAAAACTGACTCCTGACTTTGGCTTGTGCCATTATGTCAAGCCCTGAATTGCTAAATGGATTTTATTTTGTAAGAGCTGCTGTGTGTAAAGTTTTAATAGTTGCTTATATTAAGTAGTTTCAGTAGCTGAAGACTGATTCCCTCTGTGGATTGGAGGGTTTGAGTCACGTGCAGCTTTTAACGAGCGTTATAAACAGTTAAACCCATGGTTTTGGAAGCTGTAGTTGACGGTGCCTGGAATGTTTGTGCCGACAGATCTCATAGGCTCGATTTCAACTTGTCTGTTCTCTCCTTTCCTGGCACGCATCCCCGTCGGTTGGGGAATGGCAGGAATAGGGAAGCTGTCGACAGCAGATGGGAAAGCCTTTGCAGATCCCGAGGTGCTCCGCAGGCTGACCTCCTCGGTCAGCTGCGCGTTGGATGAAGCTGCCGCTGCGCTGACCCGGATGAGAGCGGAGAGCACAGCCAACGCAGGGCAGACGGACAAGTAAGCCAGCTTTTGTCCTGGAGCTTTTCAGCCCTTTGCTACTTCTAGAAGCGGTTTTTCTTGTTCTATCACTTGTGCTTGTGGGATGATGAAACTCTTAGTCAAGTGGAATCGGTGCCAAGTTATCACCTGTGCTTCTCCTGCTTGAATGTTTGTGGACTGGCAGGTCTTGCACTAGAGGGTGAAGCAATTTGGTGCTGCTCAGATTTATGGAATGGTACTCCAAGGAGTTTATTGTCAGCAACTATACAAACATTTCTCAGCTCTTCGACAGTATGGGCCTTAGAACTGTTCTGAACAGCTGCAAATCCCAAAATGGGTCATTCAGTGACAGCCTGAAACAAGATTTCAGATAAAAAAAAAAAAAATTAGGGAATTTCAGAGTGCCTTTTTAATTGAGGAAGAGAAACAGCCTCATGGGAGTGGATCTCCATAGTGGTCGGTGTCACATTGGCCCTGGATAGAGCCTCAGCCAGGGAGTTGCTGCTCTTGTACTGGACTGTGGCTTTCTGTGTGTGATTTTGTCTTACTGGGGCATTCAGAGGAGAAAGAAGCAGGTTTCCTGCTAGGCTGTCATTAGGCTTCACTGCTGTGGAAACAATGTTAGTAGGGACAATCAGGTGCTGCTGTGCTGGTCAGAAGTTTGTTCCTTCTATCCAAAATAACTCCAAAGATTACTTGCTGTAGGATGACAGAGGTTCTTGCAAATCAAAAAAAAAAGGTCAACGTGTAGTGAAGGGACATATCTGACAACTGATTCTCGGTGTATTAAAATTGTGTCTGGTTGCAAGATCCTGGTATTTTCAGCACAGGAGAGAAGGGAAGTCGTTAAGTTTCTTACAGGAGAAGACTGATGTGGGTGGTTTGTTGTAGTTTACTTAACAGCACTGAACAAATAAAGTTTACTCAAGATTGACAAGTGATTTGCGTGTCCTCTGATCCTGGGATATCCTGCATATATTTCTCTGGTAAACTTCTGTTAAAAATTAATAGCAGGAGTGGATATGGCCACGGCTTAACTTTCAGCAAAGCTAGCTGGGAAAGCTCAAAGTGTAAAACTGGCACTTCTTCAATTAGCAGTTGGCACGTTTCTAGCTGGTGTTTCCTTTTTTGCTGACTGCATCCTCATGGCACACTGGAGTTGAGGCACAGTCCATTTCACTCTCAATGCTTTCTCCCTCGTTAGCCGCAGCTTGGCCGAGGCTTGTTCCGAAGGAGATGTGAATGCTGTGCGGAAGTTGCTCATTGAAGGCCGGAGTGTGAACGAGCACACAGAAGAAGGGGAAAGCCTCCTTTGTTTGGCCTGCTCAGCAGGGTATTATGAGCTTGCACAGGTTGGTTTCCTGGCACTTGGTGCTATGTGTGTGTTGTACAAAAAGAAATGTAAATTGGTGTATTTCCGTTTTGTGCACCTGGAAGGGGGTGTTGAGGTAGTGAGAAATGGCAGTTCACTGGCAGAGGAGTCTCACACATCCACTGAACATTGTCAACGCATCCTCGGTGCCTGTGTTCTGCAAGGGTGGAGGTTTGTCACTGCGGCATTGCTGATCACCGTCTCTCTGGGCAGGTTCTCCTGGCAATGCATGCCAATGTGGAGGACCGGGGAATCAAAGGAGACATCACACCTCTGATGGCTGCTGCCAATGGTGGGCACGTCAAAATTGTCAAGCTGCTGCTAGCTCACGGTGCTGATGTGAATGCACAGTCATCCACAGGTAAGGAGGGCCCTGGGGACAACTGCAGAGCTGGGATTTGCGGTGTGCAGGGAACTTGGCGTGCAAGTTTGGGAGCAGTGCCTGTCAGCCCAGCAAGGCAGAATGCTTCCTTGTGGTTTTGCCATTTAAATTCTCTTTTCTAAGTGAAACTCTGAAATATTGTTAGATGCAGATAAAATATTAGCAGGATGTAGAAAGGTGGATAAAGTCAGTTAGTAACTGGAAGGTGTTTGAGTGCATAGCATTTATTGTCACATTTTAAGCACAGTTTTGGTGAGTTTGCCTGTACATGGGAAAGTTATTTGGTGGCAGGTCAGGAAACACAAGGGGAAAACAGGAAACATGAGAAGATGCCCCCCTAACCCTCTTTGCATGGTCATTTGCTAGCCATTTGTGTTGAAGTGACCAGACTGGGAAATGTTGTAAGTTTTTGTAACCTGAAAGTGGCGAGCTGGTGTGCAGTCAGCAGTAAGTGATGAATGGAGAGCTGTCCTTGAGTGAGGGTGAGAGGGGGAGACCAGAAGGCACCTTATTTATTGTTTTAGTATTTTTTTTCAGTGAAGTTGTTTTCTCAGTGGCAATATGGCCTTGGCCTCTAACTTTCTTCAAGGTGTCTTTCACAAAGGCAGGTTCTTTGACTGCTGTGTGTGGATCCATGCTTTTGTATTTTTACCACTGAAGTTCTTCTCCTCTCCCCCTAAAGACTTTGCAACCCTGCTTCTCTCTGGCTTTAGGCAACACAGCCCTGACGTACGCGTGTGCCGGGGGCTACGTGGATGTGGTGAAGGTGCTGCTGGAGTCGGGCGCGAGCATCGAGGACCACAACGAGAACGGTCACACGCCGCTGATGGAGGCCGGGAGCGCCGGGCACGTGGAGGTGGCCAGGGTGCTGCTGGAGAACGGGGCGGGCATCAATACGCATTCCAACGAATTCAAGGAGAGCGCGCTGACCCTGGCTTGCTACAAAGGTATGGGAGCAAGAGTGGAAAATGGCAGGGCCAAGGGTCGCTTCCAGCGTGGGCTCCTTCAGCCTTGCTGCCCCAGAGCAGGGCAGTTGAAAGGGTGGGAGCAGACACCGTGGTGCTCTTGTTCTGGCTGTGGTAGCACACAGCACACCTGTGCCATGTGTAAAATTACCTGAGTCTGAGTATCGAGATCCAAACCTTTGGTCTGAGTTAGTTACTTAGAAGATGCTCTGTTAAATCAAGAGACAAGGAGCTAATGTGTTACATTACAGAATAAAGAAGCTAAACTTTCTGTATTTTAGCTGTATAATGCCAGGTACCTCTGCTTAAATATGGAAAAATATTTCATTTTTAAGGATTTGGCACTTGCAAATCATGCCAAGTTTGCCTTTTAGGTGCTGAGGACAAGAGGCCTTTGTTTCCTCCCTTAGAGCACTAGGCAGCAAACTTGCAGCACCCCAGAAAGGGATGAAGGTGTTTAGTTAAGAGGCAAAGTATGTTCCTACAGCTCAGCAGCTGCTGTTACAGTCACTTAAGAGATGTTTTATCAGGCCCTTGCCATCATGGAGCAGTTGATGTTGGTAGCAGAGGTACTTGAGTGGCACCTGTATGGAAACTGGTCTTAGTATTGTATTTATATTTTTTGTCAGCTACGCTGATAAGCTGCTGTGCATGTAGATGGCAGAGATACAAACACACCTTTCCAGAGTGGATTTTTTATGTTGTGACATGACCTTCATTAATACTTTAGATCCTTTCTGTGAGTGTTGAAATGTACTTTGTCAAGCAGTTTCTGTTAACTATTTCCTCCACACAGGCCATCTGGAAATGGTGAGGTTTCTGCTGGAAGCTGGTGCAGACCAGGAGCACAAGACAGATGAGATGCACACCGCGCTCATGGAGGCGTGCATGGTAAGAGACATAAAGCTTGAGCAGTGAGGTCTGCAGGCTCTCTGTTCTTCCCAAAGATGGAGAAAGTGATTCCTGTTAGTCTCCTTCAGCTACAGAAGCTAACTGTGATGTTTTGGTTCTCTTGGGAAAATATTTTATATAGGAATTTAGCAATGAAATAACTTTGTGGGGAAGATATTCAGTCGTTGTTGAAATGCTTTTAACATTTCTAAAGTGCTGAACACAGACAGTGAATATGGTCATAACCTGGCTTTTGGAGGCATGTGAAACACCTCGATTATGTTAAAGCAGTTTGTAAGCAGGTGTAGCCCTTGAAAGCAGGATCAGAAGCTGTTTGGGAAGCAACTAGGAAGTGGAAGGCAAAATTGTTACTTCTTGCTAGTGAGAGTGCTTTGATGTTGCTCCTTTGTCCATCTGAGGTGGTTGTGTTCACCTGAATATGGAACTTTATTGTTGAACTGAGATTTCATTTCTTAAATTTCCTTTTTATCCTTCTCTACAAATGGATTCCGCATGTGTTGGGATTTTGCTGGCATTAGCCTTGTGTAATGTCACACTGTGAACCTGTGGCTGTAGAGGAGGGCAATAAATCCCTGTTGAGTCTGCCCTTCCCTGAAACAACTGTAATGGTTCTAAAATCAGCCACTGATGTCTATTCAAGGAAGTTAATGGTTTCAGATAGGGGAATGATTAACAGAAGCCATTATACTCACTGAAAGTTGTTGCAAAGAAAGTCACGTAGATAAACAGAACTTGAGCTGTCCTTTATCTCACCCTGAAGTCTTACCAGAGGAGCCACATAAATATCCTTGGTGAAGGCCTTGCAGCCCATTCCTGGGATATGATGGTAAAAATTACCTTCTTTGTCATTGCAGTTGCCTTCTCATCAGGATATTTTTGTGGTGGAGCTATGGATCAAGCCCTCCTTTCCTTGCCATTCTCTACTGCCCTTTCAACTCCTCTGATAGACTAACAAAATTCCATCAGACCCACAGAGATGTTAAGACCTAATTTTTGTTAAAGATGACCGAGCAGTAGGAAAAAACTCTTCCTTGTTTCTGCAAGAAGCTGTTCCTAGGGAGGCAGTTCCACACTGGTGCTCAGAGCTGGCAGATAGTTGAGCGTCTCATAGCTCCAGCTCTGCTGACCAGGGAAGGAGCAGCTTTCTCTGGCAGTATTTAAAAACCTTGCAGTGTGAAATGAAGCAAAGCAAGGACTTCCATCTCAGCATGTTGTTTGTGCAGAAACAGTTACTGCCCTTCAGTGGCACAAGCAAACTTCCTTCTCTGGCACAGCATTAAATGTGTGCTAGCAGAACTCTCTATCTGTGGCACAGCCAGCGCAGGTTCTAGGAAGGAAGACTTCTGCCCGAGAGTTTTTTTAGGCAGCAGTTAAAATTGATTGCATGCACATGAGCTGTTGGACAATGGCTCTTGCCTTGTGGGAGCAAAAAGCAGGTTGATCTAGTTGGCCTTTCCTCTTGCTGAAGGGCTGGTGCCCACAGAGCTTCACCTTTAAAATGCAGCTCTTGTGAAGGTTGCTCAGGTGACTTTTTCTGATCTATGACCAGTTGGAAGGCTTTTCCTGGCTGTTGGAGGAGAGCTCAACAGCCCCACCCCATTGCAAGGTTTATTAAAACATGGATCCACTTCCCTTGTGTGGTGAAGCACTGGCAGTTCTCCTCCTCCAGGCTGCTTGGCCCACATAGGACGCTTTGAAGCAAACCTTGGTGCTGCGTCGTGCCATCCTCATCGTGGATCAGGGGTGAGCAGTGAGCTGTCTTGCCAGAGCCTGATGGATGAGGCACCGTCTCTGCATTTCCCTGAGGAAAGATTCTTTATGGAGTCTTGGAGTTTTTTTCCCTAAAATAGTACTGTCATTTCATGTAAAAGGTGAATATGTCCTAGTTAATGTCCTAGATATTTTTCCGAGAGGAAACCGTGTTTTGCTCCCTGGATATCGGAATAAGGTATGAAACACTTGAGAAAATGAAGCGGAAAAATGTCACATGCAGTTTGGTATTTTGTCTGGAAAAGAGCTTTTTGGAGTTGTGGTTTCCAGCTTGGCAAGGACAGCTGTGGCTGCAATTTGCTGCCTCTTAGGAATTAATCTGAGATCAAGGTGTGCTTACCTCATTCAGTGACAGCATTGGGAAAGCCTTGTGTTCCTGGTGAGTGGCTGTTTATTCGCTGCAGCCCTCTGCTGTTTTGTTTGTCAGATTGTGGTTCCTCCAAGCTGGAATGGTGGCCATCTCCTCATGGAGAAAACCAGCTTGGAGGGTTTGTGCTGTTGTTGGAGCGCAGCAACCAAGCCAGTCTCTGCTTCTCCCTGAACAAAGCAGAATGGAATGGCAATTGGATGTGTCACTGTCAGGCCTCCAGTGTAAACACAGAGCTGAAAAGCCGCTTCACATAGTTCCTGAATTTATGGCGTACTGAAAATATGATAGAGATCCTATGCTTAAGTATTTTTAAAGAAAGAAAGCAAACTTAGGAGCTACCTTTTGGTAGAATGGTTTTGCCCCATCACTGGCAAAGCCTGCCAGCATCCTGCCAAGGGAAAGCTGTTCCTGGGATGGGTGGCTCCCCTGGGACATGTGAGGAGCCCCTGACAAGCGGGACAAGCAGTCTCATTTTGGCTTTTCTCTTGGATGGAGAAAATAAGTCTTGACTCTGCTCTGTTAGACTGAGCAGTGAAATAGTTTTGCAGGAATCCTGAGGCAAGCCAGGTCAGTGTGCACAGCTGCTTTGTGAGCAAGGGAGGAAGCAAAAGGATCTCTCTGTTCTTGGGGAGGAGACAAGCTTCTAAAATGGTGGTGAGCTCCCCTCAACTTTCTGGGCTTTATTCTGGAGATTCCCCTGCCCCAAGTAAGTTGATCCCAACCACCTGAACTTGAGTCTGATACAGAGCTGTCCAGTTTGTTGCTTACACCATTGACAGAGAGGTCTGATACCTGGTTCACAGCACATATTCAGTAAAACATGCTCAGCATTTCTACAGGTGCCTCTTAAACAGGGGATCTTTATCCAAATACATAGGGAAAAGGTTCAGAAAAACTGTTCAGCAAGTTGACTTGTATTTTTGGACTCATTTTACTCACTCACTCACTGCTTTCTATGTCTTTTGAGGGAGTTTGGGTCTGTGACAAAAACCACAGTTTTTCCATTTTGTACATCTTTTGATCTTGCTTGTTTGCTTTTCCAGGATGGTCACGTGGAAGTGGCGAGGTTACTTCTGGACAGCGGAGCTCAGGTGAACATGCCTGCGGACTCCTTCGAGTCTCCGTTGACTCTGGCGGCCTGTGGCGGGCACGTGGAGCTGGCAGCTTTGTTAATTGAGCGTGGGGCTAACTTGGAAGAGGTCAATGATGAAGGATACACACCACTGATGGAGGCAGCTCGAGAAGGCCACGAGGAGATGGTGGCACTGTTACTTGGGCAAGGTAACTGCTGCGGGGCCTTCTGCGGGCTGGAGCTCAGCAGGCAGCTGCAAATGTTGGGGAAAAAGCTCTGAGTGCCTGTGATTTTTGTTGTCTTTGCTAATAAGATGCCTCGTGCCTATGGAAGGGGTTTGTCTGCTGATCCTGCCTTCTGTAACTGGTGTTTTGCATTGTTTGAAGGAGCAAACATCAATGCTCAGACAGAGGAGACACAAGAAACCGCATTAACTCTGGCTTGCTGCGGAGGGTTTCTGGAGGTGGCCGATTTTCTCATTAAAGCGGGAGCGGACATAGAGCTCGGCTGTTCCACACCTTTGATGGAGGCTGCTCAAGAGGGGCATTTGGAGCTGGTTAAATATTTGTTAGCTGCAGGTATGGAGTCAATTTGTTAACACTTTTGTAAAGGCCCAATCGAGGAGAAAAATCTGAAAATACGGAAATGTTTTTATATAGAATATAAATCAAGAAATATGGAATATTAGAAAAATCATGCATTCATTACATTTTCTTTAGCAGCTTCTTGAAGTTGACTGTGAAGGTCTTTGCAGCCCAGACTAATTTACTGATTGGACTTTGAATTTACTTTTTGAAGATTGAGTTGATGTGAACATGTTTGGAACTAGCTTGCACTTTATTTTTATTCCTCTAGAGTATGATGAAGTTATGAGTTTAATAGATGCTGGATTGGAAGGGGGGAGTTGAATTTGCTGTTTGATCCTATAAAGATTGTAGAGGTTGTATGTTTTCTGTAATACCCATGATAAAACTTACAAGGTTCTGTCCTTGGTGTTTCAGGGGCTAATGTGCACGCCACAACAGCAACAGGCGACACGGCCCTGACGTACGCCTGTGAAAACGGCCACACTGATGTAGCAGATGTCTTACTTCAGGCAGGTGCAGATCTGGTAAGTCATTTGCCTTCTTTAAGAAAAATATCTAAGTAGGATATAAAATTACCAGCGTCTGATATTCCTTCTGTTTGTTTCTGTGTTGATTGCTGTAAACTTAGAGGTTCTTTAGTGTGTTTTGGTGTGTTAAATTACCCCAAAGTGCTGAGGTCAGTTACAGTCCTCTGGTGATTGATGTCTAAAGCCATTCCAAGCCATTCAGGGTTGCCTGGACAGGAAAAGAGGGGATTTCATTCTTTTGACCTGGTATTTGGCTTTGAATTGTTGAGTTGATTCTGGGTTAGTCCTTGTACCTATAAATCTATTCTATTCCTTATGCATCAGACAGCTGACAGTCTGTTTGGTGTAACTGTAATGCAGTTAAGATGGAGGATTTTAAAAACTGAATTTTACTTGTCAGCAGGCTTGTACACCAGTGTGTTCTCAAAAAGCAATGTTAAGCGTGTCACACGATGTCCTGTTTAACTAAAATCCCCCTGGTGTGCCTTGGATGCTTTTTGTCCAGGAGTCACACCTGTGCAGAGACAGGGGTGAATGGTTCATCTGCCTTCAAGATACCCTGAGTTTGAATGTTAGCTAAATATTTACACCTAAGTTTGTGGAACACTAAGGAAGGATGTTCCCTCTCTAGTACCTATCCATTCAAAAACCCAGAAGGCCGGCTTGCCTCCTTTGACATGCTACTTTGGATTTTGAAGCCTTTCTTTATCTGCTCTAGGAGCATGAATCAGAAGGTGGAAGAACCCCTCTCATGAAAGCTGCCAGGGCAGGTCATGTTTGCACTGTTCAGTTCTTGATTAGCAAAGGTAAGAGTGTGGAATGCTTTGGGTTTTCCTGACATAAGAAATACTTCAAGTTATGAACATGTCACAGCTACTGTAACTTCCTTGGATTTGTTTTAAATACCCTAACTGAAGTAGGCAAGTGATTCTCCAACTAGGCATGTAGTGATTAGCTGTGGTTTCTGCCGAGATGAGTGGAACTGTGTCTAGTTGTGAAAACAGAGTGTTTCAGTCTTTAATTCCTAGTAAAGGCAGCACTAGTAGGGATCTCTGGGCTCTCCATGCCCCCAGTGCAGCTTTGGAGCACTGTCTTTGGGGGCTGAACTACAAGTGCAGGTTGATTTCCATATTTTGGCTATAGCTTGCTTGATGTTTCAATACAAAGCTGGAATTTCCATTTTCTCTCTCTCTTGGGCTGATTGTCATGAATTTTTCTCATCCCCACCTTGCATGGAGTAGAACATCTGGCAGGATGGAATTTCTCCCTGCCTAGGTGGCAGAGTAGTTAATTCTGTTACATTTGACAGAGGTGAACCTGTTGAAGTCAGTTTTAGCTGATGTTTCTTTCCCCTTCTGTTTTTGCAGGAGCAAATGTGAACAGGACCACAGCGAACAACGATCACACCGTGTTGTCGCTGGCCTGTGCCGGGGGTCACTTGGCAGTGGTGGAGTTACTGCTCGCTCATGGTGCTGATCCCACACACAGACTCAAGGTTTGTCCTCAGCTGCCTCATTTTCCCCTGAAACTAAGGATACCCAACTGAATTTTCTCCTTTTGTATTCTCCACAATTGAGCCAGGCTGTGCTGGTTTAAATGGAAGTTGGCACAAGCAGGTGCTCTCCTCACGTACACATTGCTGGAGTTAGTGCAGGTCTCTTGATCATCATGAGTAGGAAGGCTGCCCTACAGTTGTAAAGCTCTGATTGTGGAAGAGGAGACAATTTTAAAGTACTCTTTTGGTTTTTTGGAAATACTTGATCAGGTCTCTAAGTTCAGATGTGAACTTGTGGAGATAGAGTATTTACTAAAGCAGAAAGCAGTCCCATAGGTACTGTGTTGTGTGTCCCAAAATGCTGCAGTGCTGTTTCGAAGATGCTCTTCCCTGACTGTGTGACCTTTCCCTCTTCAGGATGGATCGACTATGCTCATCGAGGCAGCCAAAGGCGGTCACACCAGCGTGGTTTGTTACCTTCTAGATTACCCAAACAACTTGCTTTCTGCTCCTCCACCTGATGCCACTCAGCTGACCCCGCCATCCCACGATCTAAACAGGGTAAGGTTGCAGGGCTCGTGATCTGAGGGGCTTTTTTGTGCTTTCTTAGCTGGGAGTTGAAAGGTGAGAGGAGAGTCAGTCATGTCATGTCATAAACTGTAGGTGAGCACACTGAAAGTCGCTCAGAGCTATAAGGGGAGTACTTTTGAACATTGTGGTGTAGTGCTCTCATCATTCTTGTTGTTCTCTGAGTATTACTGGAAAGGAAAAAGCAAGGGTGGGAAAAACCAGCAAGTGCAGAGGTCTGCTTAAATGAGACTCTTCAGAGCTGAGTTTATAGCCCATTGTAGCTTGTATCTGCCATACTGCAGTATGTACCTACATACAGCACTGTACCCTGCAGAGGATAGTTCATCAAGTAATTTTTTGGGTGAAAAGTGACAAGTATGTGGAGATGACATGATCTCCAGGTGTTAATTACCAAATTCAGCATAGTAAAACCACATCAAATGTTCCTAGTCACCATTAAAGTCTACTTTTCTAACAGAATTTTGTTTGCCTTCTGTTGAATTGTAACTAGCACAGAGTATGAGAAAAGTAATCTGTTAGTATCCGACGTTTTAGGCTCCTCGAGTACCAGTGCAGGCGCTGCCCATGGTCGTCCCACCCCAGGAGCCTGACAAACCCCCTGCTAATGTCGCCACAACCCTTCCCATCAGAAATAAAGGTCAGTCGTAATTCTGGAGCTTATTTTCTAAATATCCTTCCTCGGTAGCAGATAGAGGCTTGCACTTGTAGCAGAGTAGCTCCTGTGAAGAGTGTTTATGGCTTCAGTCAAGGCAACTGCAATTTTTATTTTTTTTTTTTTTTTACTTTTTTAAGGATTCGCTTATCCACCAAGTATCAGTCATCTTAACCTGTAACCATAAAACATCAAGAAATCTGCCTAAGTAAATACGTTAAAATCTCTAGTCTGACGCACTGAACTAATGCAAAATGTTACCCAGAAGTCTATAGAAATTGGAGAATGGAAGTTGCAAAACCCATGTTAATCTCCATATCACAGTTGATTTGATAACTTGTGCTTCCTTAGGGCAGTAGTCTGGGAGTGGGTTTGACTAATTGGATTGAAGGCGGAATTTCTTGTGCAGTAAAATCTTTTTAGTCTGATGTGGCTCAGGTCCTCCTAGGACTAAATTTGCATCTATTTTGCTCTCGCCATTTTGACGCTTAATGCTTTCTGTACTTAAGAATTCTCTTCAAAAACCAATTTTTATCAAGCATCAGCAGTAGCAAATACAGGCGTGCATGTCCTAAAATTAATCCTCTGTGTACACTTGTATTGTTCTGGAGATACAGCGAGGATGGCTGGAAGAAACTGGGCACCTCCACTGCCTCAGATCCTGAGTTTTGATTTGCCTTTCGCCCTTCAAAATTAACCGATTGTTGCTTCTCCACCTGGTATGGCAGAGCATGTCAGCTGTGTTACTGGGGACTTCTGCATAAAAGACCAGTTGGATTAGTCCATCGCTTGTTCTCGCAGGAAGGCTGAAATGTTTGCCTTGCCTGGGCAGAGAGAGCCGAGTTTTGACACAGGCAAAATCGTGTCTACTCTGGATAGAACCTAGTGGCTAAAGACACCCTGATAGATCCTGCTAAATCTAAATGACTATCCTGGGTTCTGGCACTCTTTGTCACCTGAGCAGAGCTGGATACCTGGAGCGAAAGGATGCCTAGTTCTAGAAAGCGTAGCGCTTCCTAAAGCCTACCAAGTCGGTTGCAGAACCGGTGGCCTAGTCCCAGTCCTAGCGATGTTTTTGTATCCCTTGGGCTGCGCTTTCAGGGCTGTAAGCATATGTTTATGTCCCAACACCATAGCAGCTGCAGAACAGCAGTAAAGAGACAGCATATCCTTGCTTTTTGTTGCCAGTTTTCTTGTAGCAGCACTCGGTAACAGCGGCTCGAGACAATCGCTTCCTTTAGCAAAAGCGTAAGGGTTGCCGGAGCAGACCTGTCACCGTAGCACAGGGATATGTGGGATGCATGTGCACTAGTGTGTCCTGTTAAATTGCAGTTTGCTGGGTGCAAGTTGGCAGGTGTTCGTGGAAGGGCCTTCGGGACACGCTGACCTTCCGTGGGTGCTGTGCCCTGCTGCGTAGCCGGCCATGCGGCGGCCCAGCGGTAGCTCTGTAATGAGGATGCCATTCGTATGCACTTCCATTGGTTCTGAGGGGGTTTCTTTTTCACACAGCTGCTTCTAAACAAAAGTCCAGCAGTCATTTGCCAGCAAACAACCAGGATGTACAGGGTTACATCACCAATCAGTCTCCAGAGAGCATTGTAGAAGAGGCTCAGGGCAAGTTGACAGAGCTGGAGCAGAGGATAAAAGAAGCCATAGAGAAGAACGCTCAGCTGCAGTCCCTGGAATTGGCACACGCTGACCAGCTCACCAAAGAGAAGATTGAGGAGCTGAACAAAACGAGAGAGGAACAAATTCAGAAGAAACAAAAGATTTTGGAGGAACTGCAGAAAGTGGAGCGAGAGTTACAGCTGAAAACTCAGCAGCAGCTAAAAAAGCAATATCTAGAGGTAAAAGCGCAAAGAATTCAGCTCCAGCAGCAGCAGCAACAGCAGTCTTGCCAGCATCTGGGACTACTGACTCCCGTTGGGGTAGGAGAACAACTCTCAGAGGGAGACTATGCACGATTGCAGCAAGTGGACCCCATCTTGCTTAAAGATGACCCTCAGCAAGCTGCTGCGCAGACGGGTTTTGCACCAATTCAGCCTCTGGCCATGCCACAAGCTTTGCCTCTGGCAGCAGGTTCCTTACCTCCAGGGTCCATCGCAAATCTTACAGAACTGCAAGGTGTTATAGTTGGACAGCCAGTGCTGGGCCAAGCACAACTAGCAGGGCTGGGGCAAGGAATACTGACAGAAACACAGCAAGGGTTAATGGTAGCCAGCCCTGCTCAGACGCTCAATGACACGCTGGATGACATCATGGCAGGTGGGTTTACATTGTTACGGGCAGGTATAATATTTGCTTGACCAGTTGAGGGGATGTCCACTTCTTTTTGTGTGTGTGTGTGTGTGTGTTTGTGTATTCCCACGAGCTCTACAGCAAGCACCACTCGCCCTCTGATCCCTGTCTCGGGGAGCTGGGAAAACTAGCTTTTAACTTTTCAGTTTGCAGCGTGAGCTAACCAGTGCCTGTTGGTCAGGTTGGTATGGTGGAGTGCCTTTTTAACTTGTCATAGTTTGGGGAAGCACGTGCTGGAGTTCATGTGGTAGCTCTATTTTGGCCTAGCCTGTAAAGTGTGAGGGACCTGTGGGTTTATCTGGAGAATAAGAGCTGCTCCAGTTGGCTTTCTGTAGTCTACTTATTGGAAGCTTTTACTTCTGCTTGGAAAAATAAAAGGTGATAATCCTTTGGCTTTTTGAAACATCTACTCATAAAAATGGCTGCCAGCAGCAAACACGTTTAGCATTACCAAATTCTTGATCTCTCTTCAGAGAGTCCTTTGCCCAGCGATGTGAATGCTCTGAGGCCTTAAGCAGTGAAATAGATGAATGAAGCGGCTCTTAAAGGCGACTTGTCAGTGTTGTTGTAGTTTACACCTCGCTCGGTTGTGCTGCATCCCCTTTCCGTGCTAAAGCAGTCACTGAAGTAGTCCTTAGGCTGAACACAGATGATCTGATAGGACACAGTCTTTAAAAAATGTCACCTGATGAAAAAGCACCAAGATGCTCTTGGTTAAGCCGATGCACAGTCCTTGTTAGGATTTTTAGGTGCTGATTGTGAGACCAGGCCTGCTTTGCAAAGCAGGATTTGTGCCAGAGGGAAGGCAGACCCCCAGGAAGGTGTTAGCCTGGAGCTGGTCCTGCGTGTACTGCAGGACTCAGGGGTACAGCAGTAGTCCAGGGGCAGTGGGAGGTGTGGTGAACAATTAAAACTACCAGGTGGTGATTTATTCAAGTACTTGGAACACCACTTTTGAAATGAGACACCTGAGGAGTGACTTTGTGTCCAGGCAAAGCTTCATTGAAGATGACAGAAACTTTTTTGCTGGAAATCTTGTGTTAGAATTGAGGCATAGATGTAAAGATTGGAAATGGATAAAAATATAAATGTATGTATGAAAAAGTAGATAAAATGAGATATGTCATGCACTAACAGTAAAGATTCCTCTAGTGGAACTGCTGGGGTACAGGACGAGGTGAATTTAAATGCAGGGATGGTTTGAGTTCTTGGTAACTTATAAAGAATCTGTGCAATGCACCTGAGTTGTGTTTAAGTTAAAGTATAAGTTAAACCTAGAGTTAGGACGTTTGGGACATGTGTTTAACTGCATGTCACATGAGGAGAAGGTGCCATTTCAGGTCACCTGCCACATACCCACACACCTGTGCGTGCCTTTTTGGGCAGTCAGGGATTTCCAGCGTGAACTGAAGTGAATATTTTGGTACTGCTCAGCTCCACTTGTTAGCACTTGCACTTGTGAAGGAGGTCTGAATTCATTTTCTGTCAAGTGCCAGATCATAGGGTTTTTTTTTTTAAGCAAGAACAGCCACAGGCCTGAGTACAGTGCACAAATCACAGTTTAGTGTGGAGCTGAAATGGGCTCTGTGTAAGACAGCACATTTAAGTAGCAGCTAAATATTTGGAGAATAACTCCATGTACTGCTTTAAGAGAAGCTTCTAGAGTATTTTTACGGATTTACATTCTTGTTTCTGAGATGCCTCGAGTTTAGTTGCACTGCAGAGCTGTGTTTACAGCACCAGTTACAGAAACAAAGCTTCACCTTGACCTTGCAAGCTTGATTTCATGTGCTTCTCTGTGCTTAATTATTTGAAAGCAATGAATAAGTAGTAAGTAATAGTTCATTTTTTACCTTTGGGCTCCTTTGTGATCCTGCTGGAGTTGAGGACAAGTGAAAGGCTTGCTCTTGAGCTTCAGGTGTCAGGCAAGTTTTTTGCTTGCTGTGAGGCTTGTAAAAAAAGTAGTATTTTTTAGGGTTAGTTATGGAAGTCTTGTATAAAAACACTTAAGTGGCATGGTAAAGAGCTAAAGAGAAAAACCACCTTGTTTTTAATAGCAAGATTTCTATGAAGTAGAGACTATTCCAAGGATTATGTCCAGTCACAGAGCTTCTCAGAGAACTTCCAAGAGTCTGGAAGCAGCTGATAAAATGCATTCCTGGAAGCTGCCTTGTGGGTTGAGTCAGTTGGAAATGCAGCTGTCTCGGTTAACACGTGAGAAAGAGTCTGCCTTGGCTGGAAGCTTTTCACAGAGACTCAATACTGAAAGAAATAACAGTAAAGTGCCAGCATCCCGTGAAAATCAGGTTGTATCCCAGCTGGGACCTGAGCAGGAGCTGGTTTCATGTGGGGCTGCCCTGCCTTAGGCTGCCTTGCACACTCTTAGCTGATAACCACCAAGACTGCAGGTGTGGAATGGTTCTCAGGCTTCTTCCCTGGAGCCCTCCTTGCACAGCAGCAGCAGTGCTGTGTTTGTGTAGGAATTGAGAGCATGGGCTGTTACAGACATGTTCTGCACCTCAAGTGCAGATCTGTAGTGGTTTTAGTGCTGTGTGGCAGGGACACAGCTTGGAGTAACTGAGGGTGCTACAGAGAGATTGGGGCAGAGAAGGAACTGATGTGGAGCAAGGCTGTAGAGTTGGCTTGAAACCAGTTGGAAAGAGATGTCTCAGGCATTTCTTGTGTTATTTTATTCCATCCCTCATCTTGGCTTATTGCTGTGTAATGTGGAGCAGTTTTTATCTGTCTGCTGTTGGCATTACAGGACACAAGGAATCAGTGCATCAGGCCAAGGCTGTGCCCACAGCAAGGCAGCACTTGAGGGACATGGGATGCCCACAAAAGGAGAAGTGGGATTACAAGGGTGAGAGCCAAGGGCATGGAGGAGGAGGTAGCTGTTCTCAGGGTGTCCTCTCTTCATTTGAGCTAAGAGAGAGCTGAGGTATGGCCAGAAGAAAATAAAGAGCAGTGCTGTTGGAAATATCAGTAAGCACAAAACTGATTGTCTGATAGCCCAGCAAAGGACTGAAACTGGAGTAGTCAAACGGTGCTTGGTGATGTCTTCCCACTGAGAAGCTTGATTGAGGTGTAGGTGCTCCTGTACCAAGTCATGTATATACTAAAATATTCCATTAGTGACCTAACTTGGAAGGCTTGGTTATCCCAGGCATGAACTAATAATGTTTCCATGGTGAAATACAGACTTGGGTTCACTTTGCCACTAGTCCAGTAGAGTAGGGCAAGGAGCAGAGTGCAGAGATAAATATTTGACTGTCAGTGTGTTTAGTGTGTATAATCAAGCTAGTTGGTTTCTCTTCCCAGTGCTCAAGACTGCTGTGAAAACCTTTTGGGTTATTGAAAACTTGGAATATTTTAGTTTGGGCGCCGTAAAAATACTGTTCATCACCCTTGGCATGTTCATTAGAAATTTGAACTCCACACAGGTGATGTTGAAATAAATATAATCCAAGTGATCACCCATAAAAATGAATATTGTGTCTGAGTGAATTGTGCAGTAGGTATATGAACTGAATTTGTCAATTATTGCTGAAGCACACGTCTTTCTTTTATGGGTTTGTTTGTTTGTTTTGTATTTGGGGGAGTGTGATTGGGGATTATTTTTTTTTTGGTTGGTTTTTCTTCCCCTCACTGCAAATGTAAGAAATAGACTTTACCTGAACTGAAAACTTAATTAACTTGATTTTTTTTTTTTAGCCTGAGAATTTACTAATGTCTCCTGTAATAGTGAAGCTGTTTCCCAGTCCCCTTTTTGGCACTTGAGCAGGAATTCTTAGAAACTGTTTAAAATATGTGTGATTTTTGACTTCATGTCAAAATATTTTGGCATATCTTCAGTATGTTAATTTTAATCCATACCTAGTGTGATTTGTGAGATAAGTTTTAAAAAGGCAATCAAAGATATAGATTAAGGAAGCTGGAATTCTGAATTCTGACTTAGTTTTAAATATAAAGTTAATGATAATTTCTGTGTTAGAAGCTGAGGGTTCTCTGCTTCTCCCGGTGCCATTTTTTAGCTTCTTTGCTGGGATTTTGTGTAGGAAATGCAGAAATGAAATTAGTTATGGGTGTAAAATGGATCTGCCTTGCAGAGGTGGGAGCACACACCCAGGCCTGTTAGGATACAGGTTTTGTGGCATCAGTTGGGAAAGTGTTTCATTTTGCAGTTTCAAGTGCTTTTGTCAAGCGGACACAAGTGTGTGGTGCTTCACTTTGTCCTTTGCTGCTACACCCGAGAAACAGCTGGAGAAACACTGGAGAAGGGGCAGGGAGAAAAACCCCACTGAGTTCTTCTGAGGAAAAGTAGGAAAATGGGTGTTTTCCCCCAAAAGCTGCTTCAGACTGCAGTTTGCTCTGTACTTGCAAACAGCACATGTGTAGGATGAGTTTCAGGGAGCGTGGCAGTCGGTGCTGTGTCGTGTCCATACGCTGTTATTGCTGGAAGTGGTGTTACCTTTGCTTTCCTAACACCTTGACCAAACTCTCTGCAATGTGCTGTACAAAAAAAGCTTCCACTTCTCTGGTTTCAGCCAGTTCTGCCATGTGAGCATCCTGCCCTGTTGCTTTTCTGTTACGTTTCTGTTATGGGGTGGGGGTGAAGGCTGGACACACTTCTACATGAAAACATTTAAACTGTTTTAAGAAGAATTGCATAAATAGCCCTTGGTTGGATTTGGTGTGCAGCCCTGCTCCCAAAGGTACGGAGCTCCAGGTCCAAGTAACACCTGACTTGCTGTAGTAAGGTTTTGGGGTAAAAAAAAGCCAAAATCATCTTGTGGTGGGCTTTTAGAAAACATGTCAATGTGATACTCAACTCTTTCTTTGATTGAATACAGTAAACCTTTCTCATAGTTCAAATTCTAAGAGTTAAAGGTTCAAAGGTTGGGCTCAATGTGTGGAATACCTGTATTTGTGGAAAACAGCAGTTTTTAAGGAGTTCCATCTGTCAGTGGGAGTTGATGCCACTGCCCCTTGGGAAGTGTTTTGCTTTGACTAAGTGTGGTTCTTCTGTCCAACAGCAGTGAGTGGAAGAGCATCTGCAATGTCAAACACTCCTACCCACAGCATTGCAACCTCAGTGTCCCAACCTCAGACGCCGACTCCGAGTCCCATCATTTCTCCTTCAGCCATGTTGCCCATCTACCCTGCTATAGACATCGATGCCCAGGTGAGCCTGCTGCTCTCACAGATGCACAGAGCTATTTTTTCCTGCCTCCTGAATAATTCAGTGGTGGCAAACAGCTCTGTTGTATAATGGATTGGGGTCTGGGGACTGCATTTAGAAAGTCAGAACAGCACCCCCGAGAGTCTCAACCCACTTTCCTCTGTGCTCTCAGCAAAGGAAAAAAGGGTCTCTGAATGACTAAACACTTGTATTTCTTATTCCTTTGTTGTCAGCGTGATTATGAGAAACAGCAGAGTTGTCTACTGACAGAAGCTAAGTGTTTTCTGGCCTGATAGATCCTAAGACAAAAATAAGCCTGAAAGCACTGCACACCAAGTTTTCAGTTGTGCTTCCAAGTTGTTGGCCAGAGATCACAGATGTATCAAAGTCTATCAAAGTCAAAAATTGCCATGTATTTTTTAGCAAGAGGAAATAATTGAAGCTCTCATATCCACTAAGAGGAAGACTTACTGTATTGGAAATAATTGTTAAAAGGGCACCTTGATGTTGACTTAAAGCTAGTTGGCCATCAGGCAAAAGCATGCACGTGCTAACTGGTGTGTATCTGTGCACAGCTCTGGCCCATACACAACATGACTAAGCAGCATGCAGTAGGGGAAGAGCATGAGACTGTTGGGGAGAAAAGGAGAGAAACCTTTGGAAAATCACCCCTTGCTGCTTAGTTGCTTGTGTCACATGGCTTGGATTCTGCTGTGATGAAGCCTTGGGCTGAAGCGGTGTGCTGAGAGTTAAAGATGGAATTCTTACCTTCATTACACCATCTAAAGGTCACAGTCAAGCTGTGGTAAAGGAGATGATCTGACTAGCAGAGCACAGATGAAAGCTCACTTCTTGAAGAATCTCAGTTCTTGTCCTGATTTCTCCTTCAGTCTCCCAGCAGAGCTGCCTTGAGAGGTGGAATCCTCTCAAGAAGGCAGCTGTCAAGGGGGGTATCCATAAACATGCCCATGGCTTATAGAAGCTTTTTGTTTTGCCATGGGTATAGTTTTGTTTTGGTTAAAGCACAGTAACAGGGGTTGTGCTTGAAAAAGCCAGTATTTATCTCGTGTGTGTCTGTTTGGTTTAGACTGAGAGTAACCATGACACAGCCTTGACACTGGCTTGTGCTGGTGGCCATGAAGAACTGGTACAGACCCTGCTGGAGAGAGGAGCCAACATTGAGCACAGGGACAAGAAAGGTGGGTATCTCACCATGGCAGTACAAACCCTGCCTGCTCTGCCAGTGTGTCCCACTGAATAAATCCCCAGTAAGCCTAGACTTGATGTGAAACCTGTAGGCTTGTTTTGCTGGTGCTTTAACTCGTGTTGTGCTTTCTGTTTCAGGGTTTACTCCACTTATTTTGGCTGCTACAGCCGGCCATGTGGGTGTTGTGGAAATCTTACTGGATAATGGAGCTGATATTGAAGCCCAGTCTGAGAGAACCAAGGACACTCCCTTGTCTTTGGCTTGTTCAGGAGGGAGGCAAGAGGTAAAGTAAACCTTAAACCTTCAGAAGCAGTGTGTGAGTGACAGACTGTGTCAGTACAGTACAAGAATGTTCCAGAAGAGATTCAGTCACACAGGATGTGTGTTTAACAAAGATGCAAAGAGCTTCACATTTTCCAGTTTAGACATTACAACGTGTCTCATGTAGATGGCTTTTTCTCTTTTGATAACTGGACTGGTGCTGTGCAGATGTCCTTGTGAGTGCAGTCATTAGTGCCCCATTGTGGGACTTGTACCAGCATAATTAGGTGGGCATAAGAAAGTGAATGCCATGGGTGTTCTTGCTGAGAGTCAGGAGTTAGACACAAATAGGTTCCATGGATGAGCCTTATCGTAGTTTTTGGGGGAAGAAAAAGGGCAAAAAGCTGGGCTTTGGGCAGCAGAGATGATGTCAGAACATCCTCCTGCCCAAATTTTTGGGTTTGACAGTATACTTGTTGAGTGATTTCATGGGAAAACCTTCTGATTGAGAATTGAACAGATCTCATCTGAACTTCTTAATGCCTAAAACTTGAAAGTGTGGAAAATTTAACAGTGCACTGGAGGTGACACCATGGATTTTCACCTCAGTGTACACTGTGATTTTAAGTTGCTAGAGAGTTGAGTTTCTTGTCAAGTCCTCTGCAGGAGAGGACAAAAAGCAGAAGTACTTTGTACACAGTATTGAAACCAAATCTCTGTGTCTGGCAGGCTTTAAAGACAGCAGAAATAATCGTGAGGAGACCTGCTTTTTCTTACTCTGCTGTTGAATTTGGTATTCTCCTGAGCAGTCATGATCAATTTGTTTTTTTAAAGGAAGTTTTGCAGTGGCTTTGGGAACACAGGTGTGGCCTCATCCGGTCATGAAGGCAAGGGGTACAGCAAAGCACCTGATGAAAGCAGCTTTCTTTCCATTGACATCTTCCAGCAGAATATCTAGGTCTAAAAAGCATTTGTCTTGGATAGATTTGCAAGTCTGGGGGCAAACCAGATGTTATTTGTTGAAACCCTGCAGGTGGTGGAGTTGCTGCTAGCTCGAGGGGCAAACAAGGAGCACAGGAATGTGTCTGATTACACACCTTTGAGCCTCGCCGCCTCTGGTGGCTACGTGAACATTATCAAGATTCTGCTGAATGCTGGGGCAGAAATCAATTCCAGGCAAGTTCCCTTTACAGCCCTTATCTCGTGTGCTTGGGTGTGAGTTAGGTGAGGAAAGTGTGTGTGTGTTTTCTCTGTGTAGTTTTCTGTGTGTGTGTGCATTTATGCCATGCTCTTGCACCCATTGGGGGGTGGAGAACAGCTCAGCTGTGAGCTGCAAGGCTACAAGGAAATTGCCAAGCACAGGTTATAGGTTGTAAGCACACCTCAGAAGAGATACCCTGCAATGTGAAGCAATCAAAAAGCAACATGCATGGTGTCTCCAAGCAGAAATACTTGTCCTAAACGTTGCTGCTGTGGAGAACCTTTTGTAGGTTCAGTAGAAGTTGGTATGCAGCTGATTTTTCAGTCTTGTGTAAGTACTCTGCCTTCATTAGTTTATTACAATCACGTTTCTGAAATGGCTTTTATAACAGTTGGGGTTTTTTTCTTTCTTCTCTTTCAGAACTGGTAGCAAATTGGGCATTTCTCCCTTGATGCTGGCAGCCATGAATGGGCACACTGCTGCTGTCAAGCTGTTACTGGACATGGGCTCTGATATAAATGCCCAGATCGAGACCAACAGGAATACAGCTCTGACTCTGGCCTGTTTCCAAGGAAGAACTGAGGTGGTCAGCCTGCTGCTTGATAGAAAAGCTAACGTGGAGCACAGAGCCAAGGTAAAGAGCCAACAGCTGGAGGGCTCTCCAGAGAGAGAGGTGCTTGAAAGTCATGGTGTCTTTGTTATTCCCTGGTTTTCTTGCCTTTGTGCAAGTCAGCATCTCTAGTTCAGTGCTCTGGTCCAGTCAACTGAACTGAACCAGATACTGTATAGAAAAAAATGGCTGCATTTATTTAGGTTTTGGTGGTTGCAAAGCTCATCACAAAACGTGTTTCTTTAGAGAAGTGTTGATTCATCTTGAGGTGCTTACGAGTGTAAGGAGAGTTATCTGTTGTGTTTGTAAGGAAAGTGTGTGTCTCAGGTAAGGCACTCAGCCCCCCACTAAGGGCTGCTTTCTCCTGCTTGCCTGTCCAGACCGGTCTCACCCCGTTAATGGAAGCGGCTTCCGGGGGATATGCGGAAGTGGGCAGGGTCCTGCTGGACAAAGGTGCAGATGTCAACGCTCCCCCAGTACCTTCATCCAGAGATACAGCTTTAACCATTGCAGCAGACAAAGGGCACTACAAGTTCTGTGAGCTCCTCATTAGCAGGTATGGTGTTTGCAAGTGAGCAGCTTGAATAAAAGTGTGGCTGTGTTTAGGATTCACTTTCCCAATATACAACAGTATGCCCAAATATCCAGTAAATGGGAAAGGTTCTGTGTGTCTGTTGGCTTTTAATACACAATTTAATTCATCCCAAGTACTCAAGTTCTTCTTGGGATCAGAGTGCTTCTTTTTACCTGAATAATGCAGGGTTTGACAGAAGGTGTTTGGCTTTGTAGGGGAGCTCACATCGATGTGCGGAACAAGAAGGGGAATACTCCCCTGTGGCTGGCAGCAAATGGGGGCCATCTTGATGTTGTCCAACTGCTGGTCCAGGCTGGAGCTGACGTGGATGCAGCTGATAACAGGAAAATAACTCCCCTCATGGCAGCCTTCCGAAAGGTAGAGTGTGAAATTCAGTTTGGCTCTTAGCTGGGATTGCTCATCCTACGTAGCTGTTGGAAGTAGAACATACTGACAGAAGCTACATATTTATTAGTATGTCAGTTAATTTGGATACTTGGCATTGAATCTTCAGAAACAGCTATGTGTGTCACCTGTGTGATATCTGTGCTCAGCTGTAATTGCAATTTGCTTTATGGGCAATGCGGTGTTGCTGGTTCTGGTGTGTTTTGGGGGGTGGAAATTGCGGTGTGTTTCTGTGTGACATAACTGGGGGGAAGTAGGGTTGGCTCCTTCTGCAAGAGAGAATGAGGATTTGGGTCAAAAGAAGTGCACTTGAGCCTGATTTGAGCCTACAGATGGTTTCTGTTAGTAAGGGAGTGTAGTTGAGGTGTTGCAGTACTGGAAACATTGCAAATGACTGTAGCTGTTAAGGAGTTAGAGATGGGTATCTGAAAACGGCCCCAAAACAGGCAGAAGTTTGTGTAAGTACTTCTGGAGCAAGGGCAGCCTGATGAGAGGTAGTTACCTGCCTTCTCTGCTGTCAGAAATGTGCAAGTGTGGGCCTCACTGGTTCAGAAGGTGAGAAAGAGCTCAAAAAAGTGTTGAGAGCCTCATGTGTTGGAGAAGTTGCAAATAACTGTTTTGCAAGGAGTGCTGAAGTGTTTTACAGTATGCCAGAGGCAGCTGGTCTGACAGAAAGTGTTGTCATTGAAATTTGTTTTGCAGGGTCATGTGAAAGTGGTGCGTTACCTGGTGAAAGAGGTAAACCAGTTCCCATCTGACTCGGAGTGCATGAGATACATAGCAACCATTACTGATAAGGTAAGATGGGGGGCAAGGAGATATTTGAGAGGGAGCAGTGGTGTGTCTCAGCTTCAGACACCGTGTTAGCAATTCTCTTCAGCTCATAGAGTACCAGTCCCACTGTATTTTTGAGGAAAAACAGCAGGAAATGAGGCCACTTGGCACTTTGTGCTCTGCGCTGTGTCATTTCAGGAGATGCTGAAGAAGTGCCACCTGTGCATGGAGTCAATCGTTCAAGCCAAAGATAGACAGGCTGCGGAAGCCAACAAGAACGCAAGCATTCTGCTGGAAGAACTGGACCTGGAGAAGGCAAGTGGAAAGAGTTGCAGTTGGGAATATTTCTCTCTTAAAATTCCAATTTCACTTGGCTTCAGGATGATAAGGTTGGTGAAAGTAGTTATTGGGGTGTAGGATTGTGTGCAGTCAGCATAATTGGAGTGTCTAGAGCTGAGCACCTTGTTGTTCTCAGGTAATCTTTGAACTCAGCTCTTATTCAGGGACATTGGATCAAGAAATGCACATATGTAGCTATTCCCTCTCTACCAAAAGAAGGATTTTCCAGTATTGTACCAAAAGAAGGATTTCTAAATTCTAGAGCTGAGCACCTTGTTGTTCTCAGGTAATCTTTGAACTCAGCTCTTATTCAGGGACATTGGATCAAGAAATGCACATATGTAGCTATTAGTATTGTACCAAAAGAAGGATTTCTAAATATGATCAGTGAAAAAAAATGAGTGTGGCATCTTGTAGTCTTAGTCACATGGATCATAGGTCTAACCCCTATTTTGTGTCCTCATCATTAAAAAAAAATAAATTTAATTTTGTAAAAGCCACAGTACTGTAATAGAAATAAAGCAGCAAAGTCCAAGGAAATAAAAAGCATTTGGATTTCTGGAAATGCATGGGACATCTTGTAATGCTGTTCCATGCTCTTGACTTGTAGCTAAGGGAAGAAAGCAGGAGACTGGCTCTGGCTGCCAAAAGGGAGAAGAGAAAAGAGAAAAGGAGGAAGAAAAAAGAAGAACAAAGGCGAAAACTAGAAGAAATAGAAGCAAAAAACAAAGAGAACTTTGAACTTCAAGCTGCTCAGGAGAAAGAGAAGTTAAAAGCTGAAGGTGATTACTGCAATTATTCCAAGAAAAGAATGAAATTCGGTATGAGCTGGTATGACATCTGTAATAGATTTATGGATGTCTCACAGTCAAGGGTTTTGTGTGCTTCTTGGAGCTTTGTTAAAAATTAGTCCTCAAGTTGCTTGATAGGACAGGTGTGGTTTGGAGAGCAGAATACTGAGGTTTCCTCAGACCAGCTAAATGACTCCTGCTTTTTCTTTACTCCTCTATCAGATGATCCCGAGGTCCCAATGGAGCCTCCCAGTGCTACCACCACCACCACCATAGGTATATCTGCAACCTGGACAACGTTAGCAGGGTCTCATGGGAAGAGGAATAACACCATCACCACAACAAGCTCCAAGAGGAAAAACAGGAAAAACAAAGTAACCCCTGACAACGTTCAGATTATATTTGATGATCAGCTTCCAATCTCCTATAGCCAACCTGAGAAGGTGAATGGGGAATCCAAGAGCAGCAGCACTAGTGAGAGTGGTGACAGTGACAACATGAGGATCTCCAGCTGTAGCGATGAGAGCAGCAATAGCAACAGCAGCCACAAAAGTGACAATCATTCCTCCACAGCTGTCACTAACACACAGAGCAACAAAAAGCAACCGTCGGTGCTCGTCACCTGTCCCAAGGATGAGAGGAAAGCAGTCCCTGGCAAGTCATCCATCAAGTAAGTTCCTGTGGCCATGGATGCCAAGTGCAAGTCATCCTTTTCTTCTCCCCCACGTAATGACAGCGTTTCATTCCTTTTGCAGGTTGTCTGAAGTTATTAATGAGGTGACGAGTAATTCCTTGTCTACTTGCACAAAATCCGCTCCTTCTCCCCTTTCTTCTCCAAATGGAAAGCTAACCATCGCCAGTCCTAAACGTGGTCAGAAAAGGGAAGAAGGTTGGAAGGAAGTTGTCAGAAGGTAAGCAGAATAATTCCCCTAGCTCCCTTCGATGCTGTGCTTGGCATAGCCTTCCTTGGAGTTACTGAATGACCTTCTTAGTGGTTTGAGCTCTCACAAAGTTGCTGCTGCACAGGTTGAATCAGAAGATGCAGTGTTCTTCTGACCAGCCTGCCCACAGCTTCTTGCCATGGAAGTGTTTCCTACTTAATATTGTTTCCTTTTTATATAGATCCAAGAAGGTTTCTGTCCCATCAACTGTGATTTCCAGAGTTATTGGCAGAGGAGGATGTAACATCAACGCGATCCGGGAGTGCACGGGAGCGCACATAGACATTGACAAACAGAAGGATAAAACTGGAGACCGAATCATCACAATAAGGTGAGCAGGATCCTGCATTGGCTCCATCCTGTGGGTGTTTTCTCCCTGTGGAATGTTTGTCTGCATAGGAAAATGAAAGGCTTGATCTTGGGAGATGCCTTGAAAACCGGGGAGATGAATGGGATGGGGAAACAGAGTACAACCACCGGCAGGTGCCCGAGACAGCTTGTGAGATGAGGTTATGTAGCACTTAGAAGTGTAGGGATTCTGTGTTTGGGCTTGTTAGTACGTACAAAGTGAATGAAATATGAAGGACTATTTAAGGAAGCAATGTTTTGTCCATGTGAGTGTTTGGGGACTTGGAGTATTCAACTTGAACTTGTTGATTAATTGTCAGCAGCAGGACTGTGCCAAGCTCAGTTTTTGGACGGAGAGTTATTTTCCTGTTTGTGTTAAGGTGGTAGAAGATAGTCTGGACTGTGTGTGGGAGGTCTTTGGCTCTGATGTGTGTAAATGCTTGAGATGGACTTTTCCCCGTCCTTCCTTTTTGTAGGGGTGGCACAGAATCAACCAGACAGGCCACACAGTTGATCAATGCTCTGATTAAGGATCCAGATAAGGAAATCGATGAACTTATTCCAAAGAACCGTTTGAAAAGTTCAACAGTAAATTCCAAAATAGGGTCCTCGACACCTGCCGCCACTACAGCTGCTAACAGTTCTCTGGTGGGCATCAAAGTGACCACTGTAGCCGCTTCGTCGACGTCTCAGACGGCCTCCGCGCTCACCGTGCCTGCCATCTCCTCAGCCTCCACTCACAAGAGCATCAAGAACCCCGTGAACAACGTGCGGCCTGGTTTCCAGGTTTCTCTTCCTCTGGCTTACCCTCCTCCTCAGTTTGCACACGCGCTCCTGGCCGCTCAGACGTTCCAGCAGATCCGTCCGCCCCGGCTGCCCATGACGCACTTCGGAGGCACCTTCCCGCCGGCCCAGTCCACGTGGGGCCCGTTTCCCGTCAGGCCGCTGAGCCCCGCCAGAGCCACCAACTCGCCGAAACCTCACATGGTGCCTCGCCATAGCAGCCAGAACAGCGGCGGTTCTCAGGTGAACTCGGCCAGCTCTTTGACCACGAGTCCCACGGCGACAACGACTTCGGTGGCTTCTACCGCGCCCGGATCTTCAGCGAGCGGCAACCCGAGCTCGCCGTCGGTCCGGAGGCAGCTCTTCGTCACGGTGGTGAAGACGTCCAACGCCACCACCACCACCGTGACGACCACGGCGAGCAACACGAGCACGGCGCCCACGAACACCACGTATCCGACTCCTACTGCCAAAGAACACTACCCCGCATCTTCCCCCTCGTCTCCCTCTCCTCCCGCGCAGCCGCCGGGCGTCTCCAGGAGCAGTCCTCCCGACTGCGCCGCCGCCTCTCCCAATAAAGGCGCGCCTCCGTCCGAGCCGGACGCGGGCAGCCCGCCCGCGGTGGATGCGGGCGGCTCGACCGGCGGCAGGCAGCCCAATCCGGGAACCAGCAGCTCCTCCGTGCATCCTGCTCATCAGCAGCCCCCGGGAGCTCCTCTGCCCGAGGCCAGGCCCCCTCTCCAGCAACCTCAGGTTCCCGCACCAGATCCTCGCATGGTCGTGCCTCCGAGTTTAGCGGCGACGAGCTCATCCGCTCCCGCGGTGGGTGCGAGCAACGCTCCCATGACCTACCCCGCGTCCCAGCCGTCGATGGGCTCCGCTCCGCCCGCAGCCAAGATGGAAACCCCAGCCATCAGACCGCCGGTGCACGGAACCGGCAGCGTCCCCAAGAATCCAGCTCCCGTGCAAAACTCCTCCGTCGCAGTCCTCAACGTTAACCACATCAAAAGGCCCCACAGCGTTCCTTCTTCAGTGCAGCTTCCTTCTACCTTAAGTACACAAAGTGCTTCTCAGAATTCGGCCCACCCGGCGAACAAGCCCATGGGGAACAACTTCAGTGCTACTCTGCCCTTTGGGCCCTTTAGTACGTTGTTTGAGAACAGCCCCACGTCTGCTCATGCCTTCTGGGGTGGGTCTGTCGTTTCCTCTCAGACGACGCCGGAATCCATGCTATCAGCAAAGTCCTCGTTTTTGCCAAATTCAGATCCGTTACATCAGTCTGATACTTCCAAAGCCCCAGGTTTTAGGCCACCGTTACAGAGGCCAGCTCCAAGTCCCTCAGGTAAGTCTCTGGCTCGTGTCCATGCCGTAGTAATACGGTTTATTCTTGTGGTTTTTAAGCCAAGTTGAGTTCAGTTTAAGTGCCCTGTCAAATCTAGTGACTGTGTGGCAGCTGATGGGCTTGATAAAATAGGGTTTTTACCATTCCAGTCTGTTCCCCCCTCAGTAGCCGAGATAAGGAAAAAACCCACTCTAATTTCCACCTCCCTTCCCTTCCAGACAGTGACTGTCCAGGTCGTGATACCTTGGCCTGGGGCTGCATTTAAATACGCAGCATCTTCCAAGGGTCAGTGCAGTAAAAAAGTGGTGTTTTGATACCAACTTGTAACTTACAGGGGGTGTGTTCTCTTAATTACTAAATTTGATCCAAAGAATGTCATTTACTTGGCTGCCTGAATTTTGTAGTGAGATGTTGAGCTTTCTGCCCAAAAGGGAGGCCGAGGGGTTGTGGCAGAACCAGTTATGTAGCTTCCAGAAAGTACATCACACGTGGTTTGGACCATCCCTGCCTGTTTTTGTAGGACCTCAGAGGCGTTAATGGATCAAGAGATACAACAGAGCTTTTTTTCCTGTTTTGTGAATAAGATGGTGTTGAGTTTTTTCATCTCGATACACCAGTGTGCATTTTGACTGTGGCCCTGTATGCCCCTAAGATACACAAATGCATAAGTCTTAGATCCCTAAGATTTTATATTTCCCTTTCTTCATTGAAGAGGATGTGAAGGGAGCAGTAATTCTTGCATTTTGAATATCTGGGCTAATTGGTGCCATCTGATGTTAGAGAAATAAGAATCATTCTTGATGTAGGTATGCAGCACAACTGCCACATACTGAATAGACTTGCTGAGAGTGAAGCTTCATACTCCAGTTCCCTTTGGAAAATTGTAGCACATGCCCCCAAGGATGGAGGGGATAAAAGTTTTCCTTTTTCCCTTTGTATTTCCATGTTGGGGTGACCTCCTGACAGGGTGTTGGAGCTGTGGGAGTCACTGGTGCCCGTTTTCTCCCGTAGGTATTGTCAGTATGGATTCTCCCTATGCTTCTGTAACACCTTCTTCTACACACCTGGGGACCTTTGCCTCGAACCTGTCGGGAGGGCAGATCTACGCGCCCGGGACACCGCTGGGTGGAGCGCCTGCAGCTGCTAATTTTAACAGACAGCATTTTTCCCCTCTTAGTTTATTGCCTCCATGTTCATCAGCATCAAACGGTGAGTTGTGCTCAGCAGGAAGCTGCAGAGAAGCTGCAGCATAAATAAAGGTGTCCTGCAGAACTGTGTAAGGAATTCCAGGGAAAATCCTTAGGGCAGGTTCTGGTACCTTCCTTGACCTTTGTCCCCCTGCAGTGAGGAGTTTTTGGGACAGAAAACAAATAAGCTGTTGAGTGCTGGCTTATTTAGGGAACGTGTTAGTCTGTTTTATGGGCAACAGAAATGACAAAAAAAATCCCTCAGGGAGCAAATCAAAAAGAAGGAAAAACAAACCCAACAAAAACATGGGTTTACATGGCCTTATTTCAGCTTTGGTCTAGGATACAATTCACAAATCTTCTGCTGCTGATGGACAGTGATGCTTAGTTAAGATGTGGTGTGTGTGTCCTCCAGTGGCTGAGCTGCCAGGGTGTGATAAGCATTTTATATAGGGGACTGAATCAGGGGCGAGTATCTCTGTGATCTGGAAATAAAATGATCCTGAGGTGGATGAATCTGGCATTAACCAGCTCCCTGTTGTTGTTGTTGCTTTGAAGGACAGGTTTGTGGGGTCTGGCTGCCATCACTAAGTGCTCCTGTTGCTCTCCTTGCAGAATCTCCCGCTCAGTCCGTGTCCTCTGGAGTACGAGCACCCTCTCCCACCCCTTCAGCAGTGTCCTTGGGATCAGAAAAACCCAGTAACGTTTCTCAGGACAGAAAAGTTCCTGTTCCTATTGGGACTGAACGGTCTGCACGTATTAGACAAACTGGAACGTCTACTCCTTCTGTAATTGGGAGCAACTTGGCTGCCCCGGTGGGACACAGTGGGATCTGGTCCTTCGAAGGTATAGGTGGCAGTCAAGGTATGTGTTGTTGGTGGATGCACTTGCATTGATCACACCATTGTGTTTGCCAGGCTTGTCCTCAGCACGGGAGGATGCAGAAGTGAGTGCCCAAAAACACAAGAAATCTTCTTTCCAAAGGATTTGGAGCAAGGACCTCTCTTAGCCCTCCTGTCCACTTTGTTGTTTTAACGAGGTTTCTGAAACCCTCGGGGGTTCTGAAACATTCTGGCTGTGAAGATTTGGTACTCCCAAGTAAGAGCAGGAAAAATAAAACCGGGGTTTTTAAGGAATGAACACAAGGAGGATCACTAAATTTAGGAAGAGGGGAAATTAGGGTGTCACAAGAGTTTTCTGGTGTTTTTTGTTGATAAAGAGGTTGTTTGTACAGTAGGAGTTAATATTTAATTTGTAGCTAATGTTGAACTTCATGTGCCGAGGATGGTGCTTTATAAAAGTGGTAATAGTCCACATTCAGGTTTCCTTTGTTCTTCTCAGCCATTTCTCTTCCACTACCACAAGGCTCTCAGCTCCCCTGGAGTCACACAGAATTCAGAATTTATTAACAATTTCAGCTAGTGATGTTACAGCTTTTCTTACCAAACTTGTCAGGAGTCTTGGATGCAATTTCTGGGAGACTGATGAACTTTTTTCGTTCTGGTTGAGGTTTTTTTTGTGGGGAGTTGATTTTTTAATTTCTCTAGGTTGTTTTGCTTGGGATGGGGGAGTATGAATATTGAAACGGTGTAGGGTTGGACCTCTGTCTGGATGCCCTGTCAGCCTCCTGCACAACATGAGGTTTGCCATGGGTTCTGCCTGTGTTGCTCAGGGCTTTATCCAATCTGCTCTGGAAAGCCTGCAAGGATTGGAACTGCTCCACCTCTCACAGCAATCTGTTTTGATCCTTGACTGAGTCCAGACAGCTGAAGGTTTTCATTGACTGACTGTACTGCAATTTTTCCCCAAATACAAACCCTTCTTTTACTTCACCAGCAGCCTTTTCCCAGATCCTTAGAATCCTTAGAAATTCACTATTTATTTGCAGTGTGTGGCTGCAAAAGTCATAGTTTGTGCCTGTCTCAGCTTTTGGGATGCTGTTTTCTTTCTGCTTTGGTCAATTACTTCAACATTTCGATTTTCAGTTTGCAGTGGGATTGGCTCTTCCCTACTTGAGTATTAGGGTGCCTCAGGAATGTTCCTCTACCCCTTCTCCAAATACAGTTTCTTAGGTTTTGTTTTGAAAATTGGAGTTTTTGGATGTCTGGGGCTTGAACTGTAGCACCAATACCAAGCTGCCTCCGATGAATTCCCAGGATTAGGACGTGAGCACACGTCCTCAGCTGGTCATTTTCTGGTTTTGGTTTGCACAGGTACTTCTGTGTCCCTTAGAATATTAAATAATGAATGGAAGAACAGCAGCCAAGCAGAGCAAATAGTCTTGATAGTGTACATAGCCTTTCCACAGCGCCAAAGGCAGGAGGAATTGAGGTTTTTGGAGGATCTGAGGTTTTTGGAGGAGGGAGAGTTAGCCCAGATTGCAGCTCTGCTGTTGAAATGGAGGAAAGTTGCAGGGGCAGCGCTGTGGTTGCAGGTAACTGTCCCAAAGTCGTGGCAGCGGCTCAGGGTTCCCGGCCTGGGGGTGCAGGTGCCGTTCCTGGTGTTGTCCATGCCGTGTGCTCCTGAGCTGGAGAGCCGCTGGAGGCCTGGGAGCCGCAGGTTGGAAACCTGGAGGTTGGAAAGCGGGCGGTGAGGGGGGCTGTGGGTAACTCTGTGTCTCTGTGCCCTCAGATAAAGTGGACTGGTGTCACAGTGGCATGGGGAGCCACATGATCCACAGGCCCATGTCTGACCCGGGCGTGTTCTCGCACCAAGCCATGGAGAGAGACAGCACGGGAATCGTAGCGCCTTCCGGTACATTCCATCAGCCCGTCCCTGCAGGATACATGGACTTCCCGAAAGTTGGGGTAATGACCTCCTCAGCCCCGAAATGCAGCACGAATCCCCTGCTGTCCTTCTGTCTGGGCAGCAGTAGCAGCGTTCCTGGCAGCATCCTGACTGTCGCTTTTCCTTCTCGGCAGGGAATGCCTTTCTCTGTGTATGGGAACGCCATAATTCCTCCTGTAGCCCCCATCACAGATGGTACTGGAGGCCCCATCTTTAACGGGCCTCATGCTGCTGACCCCTCTTGGAACTCGCTGATCAAGATGGTTTCAAATTCCACAGAAAACAACGGGCCTCAGACGGTAATTGCTGTTCTTTGCACTGTGTGTTTTATCTAAAATGTATCGCAGTTCCTATCTGTGCAGTTGGGAAAAGAAGTCCTGGGGGAAAATTTCATAGGAAAAGCCAACTGATGTCCTGTTAGGAAAGCTTTCCCTTGCCAAGCTGGGAACACAGCAACAGGACTGCTGGGCTCTGTAGTTGAGGATGCTGTAACTGTGTTAGGAGCACACTGAAGACGCTCTTGAGGGAGTAAGTAGCTCTTTGCTGCTCTGGTCTTGCCTGGCTTGTCCACTAAATATTATTTAGGCAGAGGGAGTAATTCCCTGTGACCTCTTGTTGGTACTCCGGAACTAATGCTGTAATGGAACATCAGTAGCTCTGGTTAGATTATATCCTGTCATTATGTTTAATTAGAGAGTGGGCCCTGTTACAACTGTTACTAAATCAAGATGTTTCTGGGCTTAATTTGCTTGGGAATGATCCGAGCTGTGAGGAGCAGCTCCCAGCTCTGGGAGACCATAGGTGTGAGGGAGAGGGGGTTTGGCCTCAGTTTGGGTTTTGCTCTGATGAGTTGATTTCTGATTTAACAAGGAAACTTTGTCCCCTAAAGAGAGCTTTACTTGGTTACACTTGGGATTCCCCAGAGCTGAAGGTGTCAGGGGAAAATGAAGTGGCAGCAATCAGGTTCTTGTTTGTGTGAACTTGAGGTCAAGAGGAGAGCAAGTGCCTCGCTCTGGGAACAGAGTGATTCGGGAACTGGGCTTGCCAATCATTTGGTGCCCACCCAGAGCCCTGTTAATTGCCCTGGACAGGAAAAGCTGCGAGCCCTGCGGTGTCCCTGTGAGCTGTGCCCCGCTCGGAGCAGCCCAAAGCACGGTGTTAACGCCGCTTTCTCTTGCAGGTGTGGACTGGAACTTGGACACCTCACATGAACAGTGTGCATATGAACCAACTGGGCTGAGTGGGATCAACGTGCTGGCCTTGAGATTCCTTTTTTGCAGAGGAAACCACAATTGGCAGAAACAGTTTATGTGCTCCCAGATCATTCTACTGATGTGCTTGACTGAAGTGTGTAGGCTTTTTGCAGAAGAACTTACTAACTGACCTTTTTCTGTGAACATTGTGACCGCCCATTCCCCACCATCATATGTTTCAACTTAGTTAGACTTTCTTCTTTCCTTTCCTCCTCTTCTTTTTTGTTTTTTTCTT